>NC_070581.1:6830731-6898231 GCF_027409825.1 Scomber japonicus | reverse complement strand
CATGACGAAATGCCAAAATGCAAAGCGATGCTGCTAAGTTTTCACTTTGGATTAAAGGCCCAGTCACACCAGAAAGTGGCAGAGCAAGAATCATCTTTGCATCTTCACACAATAGTCCTAAAAGCGTATAGACGATGAGACTACTATTAGACAACTTGGTAAACTTCTGTAGCTAGTGAGCTACAGAAGAACTGCTAACATGCTACTGTAGTCTGCTAGTCTGCATGGAAATTAGTCACAATAATGCTCCCTGAGCTTCTTTCTATTTTCTCTGTACTTTGATTTTTACTCCTCCTGGTATCTTGTTCTCAGGATTGTACATATTATAATTCAATAAAGAGTTCATAAAATGGGGACATACAACTCAGTCTCACGCTAGTTCGTAAAATAGCTAGGAAATTCCACAAACATGAATTTCCCTTTTTTTTGTGTCACACAGCATAACTTTTAAACTAATGTAAATCAATAGGAAGTACATTTTGTGCCTGCTGAACACATTTTAAAGGAATGGGAACACAACGCTGTTATTTTCTCCTCCATTTAATCTTCATTTTGGAAATACCCCTATATTACATAACATTTCACCAGGAGATTTTATCCTTGTTTTTCAGTCAATTTAATTTCATCCTCAACATTTTTCAACACAAAATCATGAAATTGTCTTTAATAACTCAATGAAATGATGGGTGAATGTTACGGCCATTGACTTTAATTCTTTCACCTTTCCATTGTGAGAAATCCATTTTGCGTTTGCCGTCTCTGACAATAGCAGAAGTGGCTACATTAGCCTACCCATGACCCTCAGCGATCCTTACTATGGTGTAGACACCACTACAAGCCATATAACGCTATACTACTTTTCCTCACTGTCAATTTTAATGATATCCTCAACTTTTCTCAACACAAAACTACGAAAGTGTTCTTATTAATTAAACAAATCAATAGTACAATGTTTATTTGAAATATGTATTTTTAACAATGACTCCAATTTTACCTTTTTAAATTAGTGCTAACATATTCCCATAATTTATGGTTCATAAGCTGCAGGTTACAAGATGCTCTAGTTATACTTTACAGTGTATTATTGCTACTTCTGTTGATACTTATTAAGGCACATAGCTCAAATGCTACAAGTACACATGTAACTTCTCACCACCTATTGTGACTCAAACAAGTGCCCCGGCGCCCACACACACACACACACACACACACACACACACACACACACACACAGACAAAAACATACATGCACGTGTTTCTAGCTGAGCCGAAGCTGCTGTAAGACCACACATCTCTGTGGACGCTAACATGTGCCCAGGGCTGATGTTGGAACTGGGGGCCTCATTATACACTTAAGTTTGACCATGTGTCCCCCGTCTTTATCTCAGATCTTTCTCTCCTCCTCCACAACTTCTCTCTCCAAACCACTCCCCCTCTTCTTTTCTTCCCTCCCCCTCCCTGTAGAGTATGACCACAGGAGGTGAACTTCAAGAAGACGCGGGAAGACAAAGCTATTCCCTGAAAAGATGGATTTTCCAAAAAAGACATTCAAACCCTGGGGGTGTTTGTTTTCATACGGAGAAGCAAATCATTTGCAGAGACGTGACAGACAGGTTTTTAGATGGTTTCCAAGTAGCTACTGAGCTGGGTATTTTTGTAAAACGGAACAGCCACATGGTACTATGGGCAGGCATTGCCTTGAGGCAGTTGCACATGTGTTTGAGCAATCAATGCAATGTAGGTCTATCAGCGGTTTGTTTGGTAAGACTTGAAAAAAATATAGAAATACACTGTCGATATTATCACACACATATGAACAGATTCGCACTTTGATACATGAAAGTGTTTTCATGAGAACTTGACCAATTTTATCTTATTTAGAATATTCTCTGTGAGTCAATACAAATAATTTTATTTTCCTCACAGGAGGTAACATTGATTTAATTTAAAAGGACAGATTTGCAGTTTTGCATGTCTGGCTTAAAACAGTTAGGAACCCAAATGAACATATAATTATTTTTGTTGTTGTTGTTGCTGTAATGATTCCTCCTGTTCATACTGACCATTAGAAGATCTCTTCATAATAAACTTCCATCATTTACTTTAAACAATGTAAATGATGGAAGATAAAATCCACAGTGCAAATAAATGTATTTAAAAGTTGATCTAAAGCTAATATGAAGCTTTAGCCGTCCAAATGAGCCAAATCTTCATCTTCTATGTTTCAACGTTACAGTGTTTTTAGTAGCAAAGTCTTTTTGTTACTATACTTCCACCACAGCTCAACAGGGAAACACAGAGGGAATTAGATGCTAAAAAGACTGTAAATGTGTCAGATATCACTTGATATGACTAACTCACACTGCTGAATCCTCATATTAGCTTCACATCTACTTTAAAATGACTGTGTGGACACACTGGGGATTTTGTCGACCTTCACTTCCATTAAAAGCACATTTAAAGGAGATCTTTTAATAGTCAGCATGAACAAGAGGAATGATTACAGTGAGCCAAACCTGTTTCACTGTTCATATTTAAGACAGACTTGAACAATTCTGAACTTTTCCTTTAAGAATTGCAACATTAAGACTTAAAACACAGAAGTAATTAAGTAATTTAAGGTCACTTTCACACACATGTAGGATCATGCAGGTGGCTGTCCAGTGGAACATCTTCAACTGCACCTGTCAATGGAGTGTATATGCTTGAGTATACCACATACAATCGATCAATTTGCTTTAGAAAGACATTTTTTATCATCTAATCTTGTATGCAATTGTTCGTTCGGTCATCTACAGTCGCATTTTCTCATTTGAACACAAACACTGACAGTAATAAACTTGTTTTTGTCTGCTGCTTTCCAAGAGCAGGACTTGAAACTCTGCCATGTGAAATGCTTGACCTTTATGTGAATGAAAAAGGTCATACAAGTAATCACTCTGTTTGCAATTTTTAGGGGCGAGCATTACACAAAAAGTTCAAATCTCACCAACGTGTACTTACTTGTGAACGGGGGGGGGGGGGGGGGGGGTTGAAATGAACGACATGTTTGTGCATGTGTGTTGGCTAAATCTGACTTGGCACACTCTTATATGCAAAACTTTCTGAAGAAAGTAAGTGCAGTATACACAAATGTCCCTGCATGAGAATCAGTGATGTCAATAATAACATTTTAAGTACACTATAATAATATTTATTATAAATAATAATAAGTCCAAACCTCTGTGTTATTTGTGCTAGTACTGTATGTACCTGTATTTGTGCACATATTGAGCAGATTACAATAGTTTTTTAAAAAGATCTTGTTTTTGTGATTTCTTAATGGTTTCTATGATGCATTACTTTACATTGTTGCATTTTTTTAAACTCTTCCCACATTTAGCATAATATATATGCTAAATAATATATAATACAATATATATGCTAAATGTGGGTATGAGTTTATTTTTATGTATGTGTATGTATGTACACTCACAGGCCTCTTTATTAGGTACACCTGTGCAATCTAATGCAATCCTATACAACAGCTCTGCTTTAAATTCTACATTTATAAAGTTTATACATTTTCACTTTTTGTTGACATTGTCAGGAATGTAATAATGCTACTTTATGTTTATTATTGAAGTAGTGGGTGATAGTGGTGTATTTGGATGCATTATATTGAATGGCATTCCTAACATTTTGTCCACTCCTTTAACATACATACGAGGCATTGTTTTTATGCATACATGTAAGCTAAATATGGCATATCAAATAGACATTGTTTAAATTGTAGGCTGTAGTTTTCTGGTTCTGGACCAAATGTGGTGTTACTGTTAATGTCATTTACTGGATACTCCTCTTGCCTCCATGCCTGTTTGAGATAATGATTGGCCTGAAGTCATATGACCATATATCCAACCCACCTTGGTAGATCACCCATTGGCTGATACACATCTTCATGCAAATAATTAGTTATTTTTTGTATTTTTTTTACCTTTTTAAATTTGTTCTGCTTTTTAAATATCCTATTTAAATACTGTTTGTAATGTGTTTTGTGATGACCCTGATGAAGGCTGAAAGCTGAAACATGTTGGTCTATTAATAACGTTGTTCTGTACTGCAAGGGTTTGCTGGAGCTTTGCCTTTTTTTGGACCTTTTCCCTTTTCCATGCACCTTAGGGGAGGTGAAGTTGTCCATTTTTCCGCATTCACACGAAGCACTTGCATCGTCTTGCTTGTGAAACGTTTAATTGCAACACATGCATTTAATATTCACCATGATTTTCCACCATGTCAAGTGTTAACTGCCAGAAAAGCTGGATTTATGGTGATAAGACTTCTCTGAAAAAAGGAGCTGCTGCAGATTAATCACAACATTGTGACGTCAAGCCCTCTAACCCACGCTGGCCCAGTGGCATACTAACACGCGCTTTGACATCATTAGTGAATATGCACGCACACAAACACACACATGCACACACACACATGCACCTGGCAAGCTACGATACACAGTCAGCTGCCCCACATATGTAGTTGTTATTGTTATGCAATTCGAATTAACACGTCAGCATTTATTTCTTGGAGACCTTAACTATAACCATCACATGCACCACCCAAACCTTTACTGTTACCTTAACATAGCTCTAAACCTACCTTCACTTTAAACCATTTGCACATTTAAATCAATTATTTACATTAAGAGAGTTGCTTTTTGATCTCTTAAAGGAGGCGCGTCCCCACAACATGAGGAATACCTGAACGGCACACACAAACACACACACACACACACATGCACACAAACCCTCATTTTCTCTCTCAGTCACGACACACAGCGCTGTTGCTCCACTGCAGTGCATTAGCTCATTATTCACTAGGATAGGCAGGCTAAAGAACTGCTTCACATGCCATGAATGTCACCCAAAATCAGCACTGAGAGCACCCACAGAGATTAAGGTTTAACCTTGTGTGTGATTGTATGAATGGGGGTCAGGAGGGAGATACAAAGGCAGGAACAGGTTGGAAAGCAGTAGCATGTCTAGATTTGCTCTATATACAGTGTGTGTCTGTGTGTTTTCTGTACCACGTGTGCTACAGCCAGGATCGTTTGCCCATATGTGGGCATGCATGTGTTGTGAATTTCTGTACAATCGAGTCTCTCTCTGTCTCTGCAGTCGACTGAGTCTTGTGTGCATGAGAGGGAGTGAGAGAAATGGGTGTATATTTAGGTTGGCTTCGATGCGGTGGGACTACACACTGCAGGGTCTGGCTGCCAGCCGAACTCCTCTGTTACCAAGGAAACGTGCTGCAGCCTGGCACCCGAAGGGAGCAACCCAATTTGACAGTTTTTGGCCTTTTTTTTAAGTCGCTATGTGGTCAACGTCACAGAGTTCAAATATACAGCTGTACACACAGGCATGAACATACACTTTGAGATTCACACAATACTGTACGTGCTTGAGGAAGTTTCAGGAGTGTCATCAGTACTGATAAAGATGCCTTATCTCCTCACACTATCACATATCAGGCCTGGCATGATTTTGGTGGATGATATATTGTCTCAGAAATAATCGTGATAAACGATATTATTGTCATTTGAAGATCATTTAATACCACTGATATAATGATAATATAATAGCATAATAATGCAAAAGGGGGCGGGGGTGGGATTGGAGAGTGGGAGCTACACTTCTGTAAAAACACAGACTTGGCCGGGACAGAGTTATTTACCTTTAATTCCATATAAGCTGCGCTGCTCACTTCTGCAGTCTCCACTCAGGACGTACACAGTGAGGAATGGAGGACACTACTTGCTTAACCCATAAAATGATTAAGGTCATGTCCATGTATCATACGATAAGTCCATATGTAGACATGATGATGCTGATAATTACCTTATTGTACGATAAGTGGATAACATAATTATTGTGACAGGCCTACACATCCCTCCACTCTAAATATGTCAATGTCCTCATAAGTTGAGCAAATCGATGAAAATATAAATAATGATTTAAGGATCAAATCAGAATCTATGACAACACAGGGACAGTGCAACGTGCAGCCTGGACGGCACCATGATAACTCGCTGGTAAAAGTGGCAATCAAAAAACACCCGGTAGTTATCATTTCAAATGCCTCTGAGAAACGTGGGAGAAGGAAGCGGTCGGTCTGCGGTGAGACAAACACTAAAAGACCAGACACTTCAATATGTCAGTCAAAAAGAGGAAGGAAGAAGCCACATGACAAGTCGCAAGAAACACAACAGTGACCGTGCTCCCCTCTGGATAGAAGAGATAACGTTTTGTTTTTCTCTATTCTGCTTTACACCGGTTTCCATATTTTGATCCTGAATGCTCTTTTTTAATTGGTTGAAATAATTGGTTTGCATCTAGTGTGTAGTTTGTGGTTGTTTTAAGCTGGTGCACGTATAAAAATATCAGCATGTATTAATCCTTCACCTCCTCTAAATAACAGCATGTGATGAAAGCGTTTGTATCTACAAAGTGCAGTGAAGAGGAGAGTAGCCTGCAGATTATTATTCATCATGAATGGCTTTTATATGAGAATGAGATGATTGTGGATGTCCTGATATTTACCAAAGGCCTCAGTGCAGCATTGTGCTCTTTACTTGTATCAGAGCGCCCTCTGCTGTTTAAAATATGACACACCAAATGGTTGAATAATACTTTATACACATAGGACATTTTGTTCTCACAGATGTGTAAAGCTCAATTTTCCATTTTTGAAGCGAAGGGGGACGAAATCTGAAAATATAACCAAAATGTTATAGTTAATATGAGAACTCAGCAGTCTGAGTGAATAAAATCAAGTAATATATTAATTAATATATTAAGTAATATATGGTCAAGGTGGATTGACTTTATCCAGCTCTGAAAGACAAGACTTTTGGTGAGATACATGTGCACATACTATTACTCCCAGTTGTGCTGTTCTGTGTTGTACATAGGAAAAGTTAATACTTAGGATATTGATGGATATTGAAAATCAGGGATTTCATTATGTTCTCCTATGTTTGGTTGTTCCAGTTCATCTCTCACAATACATACATTTATTCCCTCTATTTATTGATTTATTTCTCCTTTTTATTGGTAATCCATGTATGGGCAAAGAGACACTGAGAATGTGAAGAACAGGATGACTTCTTCTTGATAATCGAGGCAATCAATTGATGATGAATCTGACGGAAACTGATTTAGACCTGGTGCTGTCTACTTTTGGTCTGTGTTTTGGGTGTTTATGTATTTATTTATCTTGACATTTTGTATTTATTTCTAACTTTCAAATGTTTTTCTTTCTTTTCTTTTCCCGTCTCTGTGTTACCATCCCTTACATATATATATATATATATATATATGTGTATAAAATCAAGTAAGCGACCAAAGTCTCAGATTCCCTCTCTGTGCTTCCCCAGACAGTGTTTTCATGATGAGCTGGAACAGTAACACGGCAGCTCAAACCTCACATTAGTTTCAGGTAAAACTTTGGAACTTTTTGCACAGATGTTGTCCCCCATCTGTTAAATTGAAAGCATATTAAGAAGAGATCTTTTCACAGTCAGTATGAACAGGAGGAACGTTTACTGCAAGAAATGGTGAACCTATCCTTTAATCCCATCAAAGTGACAGGAGCACTTGATTTGATGACATATTCCTGTTTCTACATACTTCATGAAGTTGTGTCAAGATGATTTTTTTAGAAAGTGATTCATGGAATGTAATAAATACTAAGTATCAACTGCCAAATCATGGCAACTATTACAAGTTTTACATCCCACCCCATTCATCTTTATTTTGATCTTGATGTTCAAATAAATACATCAATATCAAAAAGACATTGAGCATTGAAAATATGTCAACCCTCTGACAATACAACATCCACAGGTAACACTTCACTTTAATTTGACCTATTTAGCAGTCATAAACAATATATAAACAGTTAAGAAATGGTTAATAACACACTGTACTTGAGTTGAAAGCAGTGTTGTGGATCCACGGCATTATAATACATCCACAGAGATAGCAGTAAACGACTGCCAATGACAGACAAAAGCGGGCCACGACTTCCACCTCCAGCCACTCCCATGGGGAAAAAGAAACTGGTGGTGGAGGGGAAGGGAGTGCGGGGATGAGACATAGGAGAGAGGAGGGGTTGGTGCTGTTCAAGTTTTGTTCAAAATGCTGGGTGAAATGCAAGAAAGGTACGAGGTACGCTTTAACCCTTACATAATGTTCAGGGTCAAATTTGACCCATTTTTTAACAAACGAGAGCTGTAAAAACATCCTATACACATTCCTTTCAGCCAGACTTTTCATAATGTGACCTACACTATACAAAAACGGAAATAAGATACAACTTTTAAAAAAAATTGTGCAGCTGCAAATGTATCAAATAAAAAAAAACAACCTTCAAATATGTTGTATATTGTATTTGGTATTCTTTATATTCTATAAAATGTTCTCCTGGACCATAAAATAGTGATTGTTAATGTATTTCCCCCCCATAAATATATAGAATACACTGACAGCGTCTTTAAGGATTAATTCAACATTTATTAATAACTGATGGGGAATGAATGTAAATTAATGTAGAGTCAGAATATGAACAGTATGTAAGGGGTTAAAACAGACTCGTAATGAAATGAGGTGAAAATACTGTATATATATATATATTACATAAATAAACACTTAAATGTATTTATACCTACCTTTATATAATGCTTACAAATGCTAAACAAGGTGACTTTAAGTTACCAGTTTACTACATGTTGACTGAGCTGCAGCACTTTTACAGCAAATAAATGTGAGTTATGCTAATACTGTATGCATGCACCTATACACACATTAATACACACCTACACACACTGGTATATTATCTACAAAATAAACTTACTAAACTGATTTTTCATACATACAAAGCATGATGCAAAAACTATCCTTTTTTTTGGATTGGGATTTAAACTATACAAATCTAAACATCTCATTCTTTAACCAACCAAAAAACAAAAACAGAAATACTGATTTTAGATGGTGGGTGTGACCTTTCCTAAAAAAAAAAACAAAAAAAAACACACACCCTTCCTTATTACGTGAAAAGTGAAGTGTCTCTTTCTGAACACATGAAAAGAAAAACGGGAGTGAACCAAAAACGACAACGGCAACAAAAAAAAAGGAAGCTCTTGTGGGAAAGAGGCGGCCCCTTTCCAGTAACTCCCCACAGTTCCTCTTTCTGTGGAAGCCAAACCCTCATATTTCACTTTCAAAACATGCTGCTTCTTCCTGTTTTCAATACACACACAAATAACCCCCACCCTAAACACTCAGGTGCCACACACATATACACACACACACACACATAGACACACATACACAAACACGCTGGCCTCCCTTACGCACACTTGAGATAAGGCTGCGGTCGAGGTGGAGACCTGACATGTGGTGAAGGTGACAGTTGTCGCTGTGTTTCTGTCTGTAGAGCTGTCACTCAGAGCTTCACCTCCCTCTGAGCCCCTTAGCAAAGCTGACACCCTGGCGTTGCACCCTCGGGATCTGACGGGGGCCTGACTCATCTCCAGCAGTTTGAATAACACAAAGACAGGAATGGTGTGTCATATCTTCGCATTGTCGTTATTATCCTATTTATTTATTGTTTGACCGCTTTGGATTTGGATTTCATATTTCTCTATAGGCTTCTCTAGTGGGCCTTAGTCAGCATCACCTGACGCTCAAGAGGACGTTTTTATTGAAAAATTCATTTGATAGGAGGTGAAGACAAACATGGTGCACTTTGTAAATGAAGTGTGACCTACATAGAGGGAGTAGGAGTCAACACTCAAAGAGAAAGGAATGAGACGGCTGTCAAAGAGCCAAACGTCCAGTGGAGCTGTCAGAGATGTAAAAGTATGTGTGTGTGTGTGCGTGTGTGTGTGTGTTTGTGTATGCATGTGTGTGAGTGACACAGAGTCTCTATATGGGGGCAGGGCAGCAGGTCCTGTCACTTCAATTTCTCTGCTTTGCTGACTGCCTCCTCTAGATTGTGAAAGGGAGGGATACCAGCCAAGACACCATCCATGTACTTGCACACACACACACACACACACACACACACACACACACACACACACACACACACACTCTCTCTCTCTCTCTCTTGACCACAGTCCCAGAACAGCAATTTAGCAAGTGGTCAGGGCCTCCGACCCCGGACCCCACCCCCCTGCTGTCTTCTCAGCCAAGCGTGAGTCCTTGCCCAGTAAACAGAACATCTTTCACGGGTGGCTGCTGGTGAGCACAAACCCCCGTCAGCAGCATCAGAGCCAAGGAGCTGAGTGCTGGAAGCAGAGCAGGACTGATGACTGATGCAGGACTCATCTTCTTAAAAACACAGGAACTTTAGTTACACTGTATTATGTCGACCCCAACAATCTCTAATTATTGGTGACTTTGGAGTCAGCTGTCAGTTTGAAGTCAGGTCACTTAATACTGACCTGTATGTCAGCAAAAGAGCAAAATGTCAATGGAAGTAATAAACTGTTTGTTGGTATTATTATAGATGTTGATATATACCAAGATTCTTTCAAATTATTCCATACATTTCTCCATATGATTAATAATTATATAATTGATAATACATTAGAAAATAATAAATATAAAATAAATGTATAATTAATATGTTTGTGTTTGTGAAACTATTCAGTGTGATATTCAATTCATTTTTACAATAGTTTATTGATTTGTATGTGGATATTTAATTTTTTTACGTATTTATTTATCTCATTTGTATTTTATTGCACAATTGTCCCCCAATAAGCTATATTGTCAATAAAGTATAAAATGAACTGAATGTGATTGAGTGCTTAAAAATACAGTGCCACTTGGCATCTTCATTTTTCATAACACTGGGGAATAAAATCCTTCACTATTTCACCATTGCTGTTTACATCAAAATGTAGTGATATCAAATGGTTGCAGTGGTCTTCGGTGCCAGTCTGTTTACACTACAGCTAGATAAACATGTCTTCTGTTCACCTTTTCAATGTGAACGAGGACAACACAGAAGACATTACTGCAATTTAAAATCAAAATGAAGACAATGGGGGAGAAGAGGAGGCGGGAGTGTCTGTGCAGCAACTGTTGTGCCCTTAATAATAGGCAAAAGAGTGAGGGAAGAGGGGTGAAAACACAATACACTGCTCTCCACTTTCCTCTTCATAAGTGTTAAATGATATAGAGTACAAACATATCTCATAAGACAAACTTAGATGCAACTACAATGGCGGTCTTGTCAGCTCTTTACTGAATAAATGTCACGCACTATGTAACTACTGTATGTACATTTGCTGCCAAACAAAGTGGAAAACACTGGATGTGTAAATTCAAATATTGACAGCAGTGAAGTTAATTTAAATAGCAAATATGTGCTTTTATTTACGTTTACATGAATAGGATATGTGAAATATTATATCATCCGAAGCAACCGCTACTTTGACTCATTCATGAACTTTTTTCTGTACTTGTTCTGTTCACAAAAACAGTCAGATGTCTATATGAACCAAGATATCATTCCATTCAAATGTGTTTTCAGTCTAAGTGATGAGAGCCAAAAATGTGTCCACACAGTCATATCAAGTGATATCTGACACATTTACAGTCTTTTTACCATCTAATTCCCTCTTTGTGTTTCCCTGTTGAGCTGTGGTGGAAGTATAATAACAACAAAAGTGACTCACATCATAGTATATATATTAAAGATATCTACTTGATTTGACTCATTTGGCCACCTAAAGATTGTGAATATTGTCACCCATCACTTATTTTTAAGTGAGGGAATCATCTAATGGTCAGTATGAACTAGAGGAATGATTTAATTATATTTCATATAATGGAAAACTACATTACTTTGTATATATTATGTATAATCATTAATATTGATTGTACTCTATTTTGCAAAATCTTGAACATCTTAAGAAAGGAAGTGTCTTAATCCTGTGAGTATATTTGATCTTGAAGAAGGCATTATGAGAAAATGTAAATTTCAGGCAAGTGTCCCCTTATTTTTTCTAGTCTCTCATGAAATAAAGAATCATACTCATACAAAATTCAATCTCACATGAACTTTCACAAAATCCAGGTCTGAAATTATGTTAATTAGTTGTATAAAACAGTGGAAAGTGCACTCCACATACACACTCTCAGCCACGTGCAAGTATCCACATACACTTGTCTAAATTCTCACGTCATCCTTGGCTTAACTACATAACTGTAAATTGTAACCATGTGATGTATTTACAGAATCTTGTGTTTGCAATCTGAACTTTAAAAAAAAAAAGAAAAAAAAAGAAAACGTCCATAGGGGTGATGTCAGTGCTCCGGTTACATTCAGGCAAACTCTGTTTCACAAGGTGTGATGTTAATGTGTTGAGAACGTGAAGAATCCTAACGGAGGTGTCGGGTTAACTATCCAGTTTCCTCTCTCAGTATTCAGCACATTAGAGAGAGCCAGAATAGCACCACTGACTGCTTGACAAGGATTCTGTACAATGTGGTGAAAGGTTTGCCCACAGCAGCACTGTGTGTGTCTCAAAAAAGGGAATTCCTCTCATGTAGACATACAAACAGACCTGAATGTTCCCTTCATAAGAATATAGAAAATGTGTTTGCTTTTAATGTCACTAGATGGCAGCATTTTACCTGTTACTACTTCTTGCCTTTACTAAGTTAAAACATGGTTGGGTAGAAAACATTAATATGAAGGACAACTGGTCTTACAACATAAATCAACAGCATACTTTATTATTTATAGTGTCATAGCACTGTGTCAGTTGGGTGTGTTTCTACAAGTGTGTATTATTACAGATCATCATGAATGTCATCACGCTGCTTTCAACAAAGAGAAGATAAAAGGATGAATCGCCCGCAGGTGAAATACAGTAAATTCCAAAGCTGTCAGCTTGTCATCATGACATAGGTCAGTGCTCTTTACACTTCATTACCAGTGCTCGTAAACCAGACACCCCTTACTATAAATATGCAGTGAAGCTACTCACACCTCTTTGGGAACATGAATAGACATATAGTTACAATGCTTTGACTATAAGAGTGGAACCTAAAGAATGCTTGTACAGTTTAACTGTGTGTGAATGGCAAAGGTGTTAAAACTGACATTAAGTTTTTAGCCACATGACAGCACTGAGTATTGGCATTTTATTTTAATATTGCTTTGATTGTGTGCATTTGAATACTGTAGCTTGTAGAGATGCTGACAGTTTTGCATTATTTAACAACTTTAGAAACATATTCACTTATTCTAATCTTCAATCATTGCAACTCAAAGTCCAGGGGTGGAACATAACTACTGTAAGGACATTCACTGAGATTCAGAGGGAAATATTGTACTTTCTACTCCACTACATTTATTTGACAGCTTTTAAAATACAACACATTGTTAAAAATGAAACCAGTGGTTACCAACCTTTTTGTCTTTTGACGTCAAAAAGCAGTGTGTAGTCAGCTCACATTTCACATGTCTATGAGTTGTTAACAGCTACACCAACTAGTGATTTTTCCCTCTAAATTTCTCACATGCTTTCATTTCAATAAATGTTTAAATGATCCAATATTTCAGCAAAGATTAGAGAAAAAGACCAAAAACTGAAAACATATTTTTGTGTCAGAACTTGGATTTATCTGGTGACCCTAGGTTGGGAACCACAGGACTGAACTAGCTATTACTTCAGGCAGCTACAACAGTGACATGCTGCTTACACAGTGATGTTTCAGTACTAATAATCTAATGATGTCCTATATAATAATTTATATGTTAGAGGGACCAAACCACTAATTTAACTGTAATACTTTAAGTACATCAAGCTCACCATACGTGTTTTATGCACGACTTTTACTTGTAATGAAATATTTTTACATTCCTATATTTCTGGTTTTAGGAAAGGATATGAGTGCTTGTTCTGTCACTGTCAAGGTCCACCAACTTGCTTGTTCTGAACCTTTCAGCTTGAATTGTCACTCATGTACAAACCATCACATTATTCTGAGAACTTCCAACATGTTGGCTTTCAACTTGGCCTTGCCAGTACTAAGCTGTGATTGTTCAGCTGTTTCTACAGTAGTCATCAATGGGCATGAGACCAGACCTACATGAATCATTGAACAACACCAGGCAACAACGCCAGGAGTCCTAAAAGTGCCCAGATTGATATAAAGTTTGAACATCAATTCTATGACCCCAGACAATCTGATTACTTATGAGAGTCTTTGATGGTCAAAAGCTCAAGAAAAAGGTCAGTAAGTGGGCCTTGACTTGAAGACTGCTGTTTTGGTATTTCCAAGGTCAAAATGAACTACATCTTCAGTAAGATTGATTGTTTTTCCTGCATCAGATTCAGAATAATTTATTGTCATAGATGAAGTCATTGACACATTTTATTGTATTGCCAGCTGACTCTGAATATTGCATGGGCTCCTACTACCCAGCAGACAGAATTTCAGCTACCATGAAGCTATTCTTAGAGATTGACCGCAACAGACAAGACACAACTCTACTATAACAGTAGTTGTTGACAAAACACAACACACCGTATCCACCAACTTGGAGGTCCTCCGAGGATTACAGCCTCTGTGCTGTGCCAGGATACATTTCCATCCTCTGCTCCCTGTAAAATCTCTACGGAATCTGTATGCCACCCTCTTACCCCATGATATGAATATCTGAACGGGCATAGCGGTGGCTCAGACTCATACCACACAATTATCTCAATTAACACCAGCTACAGAGCCTGCTGTAGGCCTGGGAGAACAGCATTGTGTTCAAACTGTTCATCAGATGGAAAAAAGGAAGAGGGAGGAGGGAGAAGTGAGGCAAGAGAGAAAGTTCACTTTGTAACATGATTCCAGTGTGACTCTCTTGGTCGTTATGGCTCATTCCATTGTTTGATATTTGCCTTGGCAGGAACATGAGGTGTCATAAAACATGCATCCTGAACATAACTTCATTCATCCTGAACATAACCTCTGTAAACACACCAACCAGTCATCATATCTTTTCCCTCCAACCACCTGTGCTGTACTCACAACTCAATATGTCATTTGTCACTGTCAGGCTTTTGAAAAGGTTTTGTCTTACAAGCATACACAACTGTAGCTGTTAAACTATCAAAACTCATCATTGACCTTGGTATTGTCAAAAGAGTCTAAATTCACCCCAAGCCCTACCCCTAACTCTAACCATAAACCCGTAACCCTAAACCTATCCCTGACGCTCTACTTGAGCTAAATGCTAAACATCAGCATGCTTCCATGTCGATGAGGTAGATTGTTTACCATATTCAGCAGCCACTTACTTTAGTATGTTAGTGTGCTATCATTTGCTAAATTAGCAATAGCTGATGACAATGTCAAATTCATAATGTGGAGACATATGTTTCATAGAATATGAAAATGTTGGTGCGCAGGTGGTTGAGTGGTTAAGAGCACATGCCATATACGCAGCGGACCCCGGTTCGAGTCCTGACTGGTGGACCTTTCTGCATTCCTAATTTAAGTAAGACCGAGATATAGAAAGGGAGAATGGTGGTCCAATGACAGGAATAAAGTGTATTTTCTGATGTTTAATGTAAGCCGATAAACACAGCCCACCGGCTCGCTGTGAAGCACTGCTTCGAAAAGTTGTATGTGACCCATCCACTTTTTTATGATGCGCCCATAGATCCCGTGGATATATTTGCAATACGCACATCTGTCCTCTGTATTGAATACAGACATTATTCTACATTAGATGTATGTCCAGTCCGAAATTCCCATTTAATCCAAATTTATTTGTGGCACGATCAAACACTTTCTCAATGAAACAGAGAGAAAATAAACGTGTTGCACGTTTTTTGTTGTTGTTTTGGCAGTCTTACAGGCTATATCACATATTATATAATAATATTAGCATTTCATATATTATTAATGATTAATCTGCTGACCAATTACACATCATACCGTCCAAAAAAACCCAGCATTTACCGGCTAATGGAAACGCTGACCATGGCACATGGTACCCAATTTCACAGCAATCCATGCGATAGTTGTTGAGATACTTCAGATAAGCATATGTCAACCTCATGGTGGCACTAGAGATATTAAAAAGTTTGACTTGCTTGCTGCTGTAGGAAATGAAAGGATCCCCAAAGTAATTAGAGAATTCATTGTTTGGGGACATGTACAGTACCAACTTTAATGGCAATCTATCTACCAGTTTTTGGTCATTTCAGTCTGGACCAAAGTGGTTGACAAACTGACACTGATGTCCCTCAGAATATTTTTTGGTTTTATCAGTTGCCCAGAATCATTTTAACACTGCAGTGAACAAAATAATCTATCTATCATGTATCTGTATCTGTAATTTTTAACCAATAATACTAAATGCATTCTCTTTGCATTTTTAAGGTATGCTGGGGTAAAAAAAAAACACTTGCATTAACATTACAGTAAAGACTAATATTACATGGTAGTATTTAAATAAATGATATATGCATAGTACCAACATGCTCTATGTCCTTCAATTTTGCAGTATTATTACAGGAACACATACATCCAATATCTGCAGTTGTTATTTTGTATCATCTATTTCTGCATTTGGAAATGATCGAATGATTCAGACATCAAACCACTTCCTCATTTCAGCCGTGTTCCCAACTATCATAAATAAGTGAGTCCGTGACCAAGTGACTTACTGACTCTATAAATCACCAAAGAGAAGACAGGTCCCAAAGGTCCTCCAGAGAGTCAGGCACATATCGGGGAGAGTGGTTGACTTGACGGGTTGTAACAACGAGAGGCCCGAGGAGTTTTGTTAATTCTATCAATGTGCTCTTAATAACTTTATCCTAAGGGTGTATCATAATTTTTTTTTTCTTTTGAAATCAAAAAGCATAGGGGAAAAAAACAAAAGAAACAAAAAACAACAACAAACAAACAAAACATCAGGCCAAAAAAACAATGCAAAGCAACACATTTGAGGAGCTCTAACCAGACAGTGTTAGAACTTTTACTTAAAGAATAATAAATAAATAATAAATGAAATGAATTGATGAACGGAAAATGGAAATTTGAAGATGTAGCACATGACAACTGCGTGGGTAAACCCCACCTGCTGATGTACATCATGTGATATGATTAAAAGCTTAAGGACAGCTTGATGGGCCTCGTGGTGAGGTTATTTCGTCAACTGCTTTTTCCAAGGCCAAGAATGAACTTGGAACATTTCAATACATTTCTGACTCAAAAGTCTTTGCAGTTGTCGCAGAAACGAGCCGATTAACTGGAAAATAAAGGCGAGTAGTGCCGAGGTACAACTGAGTTCGCAGGTACAACTCTATTAGACACGAGTCTCTAACCCTGAAGTGGCATGTCAATCTGAAACCATATCTTAGCAGCCTGTCTTCACCCACTCTATCAACACTAGCACTGCTGTAAACCTCATTCCTTCACTCCATCCACTTACTAACCTTTCTATATTAAGGCCCAATGAACCTCTTCCCCTTGTTCAACCATCTGTGCTGAACATACACATTTCATCAGAGGTATCCTGTAGTACATTACACATACACTACTTAGTGATCTCAAATTACTGTTTATTGTGACTTCAATTTGTATCCACATACGATGAAATTACAGTCACACAATCATTACACACTGCATTATATAATGTAATAAAGATCATTTCAGGCATTTTCAGGGGATACTTTGTGTCTTGCTTTCTTGCAGACCTGTTGAAATCCATCAGAGGCTTTATGGAAATGGTACACCCTGAGTATGAGCCTCCATGCTCATGACACATTTTAAAGCTCACAGTTGAATTTTCTCATCCGTCTCTTAGCAAGCAGTCTTTCTTTTTTAATTTACTTTAACTGGTAACACTTTAGACTAATTGCCCTTTTTTAACATTTTAAAGCAATATACAAACCATATATGTGTTATTTATAATATGTAACTGGTGTGTAAACAGCTAATGATGGGAATCAGGTACAGTAAATGCAGCTTCATATTTATATGACATTATATGAATATGAAATGTATTCTTTTCAAATAGGTAATTGTATTATATATTGCACATTATAAATTATTTAAATCATTTTTTATAAATTATACTTATTGTTTCTGTTATGCATGTCTTCATTTATAAATACTTCTTTTTAACTCTTTATGACACAAACTCCCGATGCTGATGGAAAGAAAACATCTAGT
Organism: Scomber japonicus; assembly: GCF_027409825.1. NCBI lineage: Eukaryota > Metazoa > Chordata > Actinopteri > Scombriformes > Scombridae > Scomber > Scomber japonicus. The sequence goes on along the minus strand of NC_070581.1, from coordinate 6,879,989 downwards.
AAGTGGACCTGGATTTTTTTTGTCAACTAAAATATGAAGCTCAATGTATCATAATGAATTTTAAACCTTCAATATTTATGTATGAACTGTTAATTATTTAGTTACAATTATTGTTATTATTTAGTGAGGATTTGTTCATGTGTTAAGTGTATATCATTACCTATGAGTACGAATATGTTACGTTATGTTTCATTATGTTAGGTTTCGTTACGTTATGTTTCGTTATGTTACAGTACGTTACATTTCCTTATGTTACATTTTGTTATGTGTCATTGTTACATTGCATTACGTTATGTTTCGTTATGTTATAGTACATTACATTTCCTTACGTTACATTATGTTACGCTTCGTTACGTCATATTTCACTATGTTATGTGTCATTACATTACGTTATGTTACGTTACCTTACATTATGTTATGTTACATTTTGTTATAAATGTTGATTGGTAAACATTTAAAACGTTTATCTATGTACAACTATAATATATTTATTTAATATGACTATTTAAGTGTCTATATACTGTTTATAAATGCTAAATACAGTGGGGGGCTAAAAGTAAAATGTAATAGTAAATATTATGCTATACTGTAGTTCAATGGAAAAGGTTCACATTACTTTTTGCGGGAGCATTTATAAAAAAGCAGCAGTCAAATAATTGTGTAATCATGGATCAACACATCACATACTGATACTGACTGTTACATACTGATAATAATTTGACAATAATGATGACAGTTATGTGGATGTACAGCGGGCACGATAACGATGAAACCTCAGAACTTAAAAACAGCAGCTGAAGAATGTAATTTGGAATGTTAAAGCTGCGTGCATATACAAATGTTTGCATGGATGCTGTGCGTGCCTTGTGCATGTGTGTGTATGTGTGTTTGTGAATGACAGAACCATAGTACAAGATGAAGCATCTGTCACCTAACACTTGGACCGTAAAGATGCAGTTTCTCACGCCCAAGAACCCAATACCCACAATCATTACTGGTGATTAATAAATATGTTTTTCCACAGCAGGTGTCTATGCTACATGTGACTGAACATGTGTATATTTTAATGTGTTGTGGGTGAAGCAGTTCGCCCTTGTTGAATGGGTGAAACATCAGACACACACATACTCATGCTGAACCACATAAAAAGACAGTGTCTGTAAACTGGCCAAATGATTGAAATATCATGTACGGGTGGTTAGCACATGTAGAAATGAAAGTGAAGTCACAGCCTCACATTAATGGTCAGGCCAGTGTTAGAACAGCTGTCAGATTTGATGTGTGATAAGGGGGAACACTTTTGGAAATTATGACATGCTAATGTAATTTCACACAGGGCTAAATTTCAAAATGTTAATGTTCAAGCCTTGCATTAAATCTCATCCAGCCTCCTGTCTGTTTGGCTGTTGTTCAGAACAGCTGCAATTTGTGTGGAATTCACTGTTAAAAACACACGCTGAGCTGCTTCTGAGAGTGGTGGAAAAAAAATGCCCTCAGATCCTCAAAGCCTTTTCTGTGCCATGCACGGTGTTGCACAGCGTATATAATGTGAAAGTGATCACTTATGATGACAAATCTTTGGAGAATTATCAACGGGCTCCGCTGTTCCACTCAGCTATAGAGAGAGTTTTAGCATCTGTCAGCACTTTGCTTTGTTTTTCTGACTTGCAGCTTTACTGTTTGGTTCACTCTCGTTGCTCTCATCAGTGCTGTTGCCAGATGTAGAAGGCAGATAGTACATAACTCCAAATAATTGATTATGTCTGAATAGGCAACCGTTTTCTGACACATTTGCCATACTGCATCATATTTAGGAAGAAGGAAAAAAATCACTGAATGTAGTTTTAATCACACAATGGGCACATCTTACACCACTACAAATGTTTGGGGGTTTTTTGCATGAAAATATTTAAAAATTGAGAATTATTGCCGTTCTGTAAATGTAATGTAGAAAAGTATAAAACATCTCTCTAGAATTCATAGTTTGTTCATCCTGAGGTTATTACAAGGACTCTGTAACAACCTTACTTAATCATGTAGAAGGCACATCTGACACAACTACTAAAAACAAAAATATATCATGGATACTTCAACTTACAAAAAGAAAAAATCATACATATTGCATGTAAATATTTAACACTGGAGAATTACTAGTAAATACTGTCATACGAATGTATAGCAGAAAAATATCACATTTCCATGTATTCACTGGTGAAGTGAATGTTCTTGTCAAAGGAGGGATGCTGGGAAAGAAAGCTATAATTATTGTAAAGCAATATTGTACATTAGTGTTATCCACATATTGGACATTGTTTGTCTACGTATATTTTCATATTTTCATGGTTCTAGAAAAGATGTGAGAGAATAATTGTTTTTTAGCTCACAAAGACAATTAGGGGCTGGTATGTTAGAGCCATATTGTATTATTGTATTGTATTGTCCACGTATTGAGTTTTGTTAAAAAATGTGCAATTGCAGTAATTTAAAATTTTGTCTATGTTCCAATTTATATTCTTATTGAAATTGTTTTACACTGTCAGGACAAGAAATACAATTTAGGTCAAAGGAAGGTTATTGTTTAATCACATTATCTTGCATCTATTTATATCCTTAATATTTATATCTGTGCTCCATTAGGCTAGCCTGCTATGAGAACATTCTTTTTTTCTAACTCTAACTCTAACCCAAACTACAGTTTTCTGACTGTACAGTGTGCGGTCTTTATTCCTTTATGTCAGTTAGTCTTGTTTTGGAGATGGGCATTTTATTTCTACCTTGTTATGCCATGTGAAATATTGACTCTTGGGCAACACCACAACTACACTAGTCAGAAACTTTACATCCTAGAGTGGTGTCAAAAGACGATTTTATCACTACAGTTGTGTATAGAAAGCCACATAGTCACTGACCCTTGACAGCTGCAGAGATGAGCTCCTCATATTATCATGGTTGGTTATTAGTCTGTCGATCACAGGAGTGAGTGGTACAATGTTCATTATGATACTGCACCTGCAGTCATAGACTGAAGCTTACAAGTGTGTTACCTTACTGAGGTAGATCTATGGTTGTCATAATAACAATAATGTTTATTTATTATTTCAATCAGAATGAGAAATTATTTCCATCTCAAGAATAAATGCATTGGAAACATCTTGGTAATGGCTTTATGTTTTTACTAAATTATAAAGAATGTTTTTGGACATATTCTTGTTTGCAACTCACAGTCAAATCAGCGATTCTAAAAGAAACCCCAAACCATGGTACACTGGGGCAAAAGGGAGATCTATGGAGCACCCCTAGGGTAGAAAAAAAAAATCGATGTGTGAATCCGGGGCATGGATGTCTAAACTGTGCCCTTGGAATTACAATCTAAGTGGACTGATTTGTACACAAATCCAAAGAGGGAGAAAGTTTTGGCAGCTGAATGGTTAAAGTGTTCGACTTTCATGAAAGAAATAGAGTTTGAAGCAACCCGTAACTAAGTGGTAACAGCGCATGCCACATACCCACAATGTTTCTGGTTCAAGGAATGTGTTGCATGTGATACCCATCTCTCTTTCCCCTTGTTTTCTGCCGGCCTCTATGCTACTAACTGTCTCATAATAAAGGCAAAAACCCCCCAAAAATATATTTTTTAAAGAAATAGGGGTATGACACTAGGTTTAGGCAACAAAACTCCTTGATTAATTTGCAATTCATCTTTATAAATTATGAAATACATTCATTATGTATCTAAACTATGAGACTACTTTTTATCTGCCACTCATTGCTGAAAGTACAGAGCACAATAAAAAACTAATCTTAATAAATAATGCAATACACTGTGAACTTTATAGTGAAAGAGTAGCTTTTATCATGATTGAAGGCTCTATTACAGGAAACGGCACTCATTTTCCTGCCATACCTCCCCAGTCAAATGTAGTCAAATGTGAACATATAAACACCGCGTAGAGTTTATATCAAAGTCGATGTCGGCTTTTTTTAAGCCTCATAACGGGTATAGAACCTCAATCTTTGTCTTCACACATGTCAATGAAACAGTTGCAGCAAGGTATACTTTTTCCATTATTGATGGAGCTAATCTGCTTTCCTTTTTCTCAAGGAAAGCAAAGTTAATCATGTGCCAAGCCTATCTTTGTACTGTGCACAGACATGAAACTGATACACATCTTCTGGTTCTGGTGTGACTCTGGGTAAAATGATAAATGAGCATATTTTCATCTTTTTCGAGATTGATTTGATTTCCTCAAAGAATTTATGAACTTAACGACATCATGACTGATTCGGCCGTGTAGGAAACAGATAATGTTTTGGAAAGGATGGCCTCATTGCCCTTGATGAACTTCCCATGATGTGGAGGCGGGAACAGTGAATCATCAGTAGAGATAATATTCATTTCAGTTTTATTTTCACTGCGTGTCAAAAACCATGACATTGCGAATACCTCTTCATTTCTTCTAACAATAATATTGGAAAATAACCAAACTCTTCTCACTGAGCTGACAGCTGAAACTACATATCTTCCTCAAACTGATCTCAAAATGCCAAAAGAACTCGGCGTGCACGGAGCTGTTTTTTCATCGGTCCGTGCAGGATCTGTAATTCCACTCCTGTGAGACAATGAGGACAGCGGCAGTATCGCAATGGGACGGGGAAGTCGGACTATGGACCCCTGTCTGGCGCCTCAAAGACTACTCTACACCATCCTGGGACGTAAACGAATCCAAATTATTACATGACCCCATGTCTATGGTGACAGCGTAACATGATGATCACAAACTGCACAACATAACTTTAATCAGTGATGGCTGCCTGACTGAGCACTCTGGAGGGTTGCAGTGATGTTAGTGCACAGACCATAACAGGATGGATGCTTTTAGAAGCCATGTGGTAGAAAGAAATAGACGTAGTATTTATAGTTACATCTTAACTTTGTCTCAAGTACAGATTACTGTAATGAGGTGATTTGAAAATGTAAAAAAAATCACTTCATTTTTCTTCAGTTTTAGACCATATACCCAGTTTTTGTCAGGATCGATCATTTTTTATTTTAAGCCCTATTTTCTTTGCATTATGTGATAAATAACAACAAATACATCCTCTTAAAAATCAGTTGATGCAAATAAACTTAAGTTTCTTCTAACCCTTTGCGCCCATCATACCACTTAATTTAAAAAAAATAAGTCAAAGTGAATGCACATATATCATATAAACTCCATTTGTTAAGGATAAGTATCAGTAAAATTCACTTTGAAATAAAATGGCAAAAACTAATTATTATCATCAAATTTGGGAGCATCCCCTCAATAAAAGACCCACAAACGTGACATCACAACTAGAAAACAGGTTACATAACTAGATTACAATCCAAGTGATAAAATAGTGGTTCATTAGGCACAATCAATAAACATTTTTTAATGCTCAAGAACATGGTCCTCATGTCCCTGGAATCTCCTAAAACCATTCATATGTGTATATCTGTGTTATATTAAAAAACCTTGTCAAAAAATGACAACATTTCAACTGAATTACACATAACACAACTCACATCCAAAATGACAGCATTTCTGAACAGTCCAGTAACCCAAAATACAGTTTGATGACCATGCCAAAAGCCTATAAAAGGAAGAAATTAAAAACACCCTTGGGTTCAAATGTTTAAGATTCTTTTAAGTGTTTTTGAAGCTCTGCTGACAGCTGACAAATCCAATTTCCATTTCCCATCGGTACACCCAGACTTTGGAGCCATTCACCTGCCACACTATGAGGTCAGTCTCTATCACCACTGTTAAATCCTAACCAAAGACTCACATTTTTACAACCATTTAATAACTGTAAGATAGTATTATTTAGCCTCCTAAAGTTATTTTCCTATTTATTTTAGTTTTAATTGCTTTAAATGTACTTTTTAAATCTCTCTAAAAGGCACTTTAATCTACACTTGTTTTTTAAGATGTTATCTATAAATAAATTTTTTTCCATGAGTGAAAAATGAGCTTGGAACATTAGCTTTTGGGACACTCAGCAGCCCCTGAACAGCACTGACTGACACCTCATTAACCCACCAGAACCCTGCGGGAGCCAGCAAGACTGAAACACCAAAGTATCTGTTTCTTTGTATCGTTATTCAAGCGCGCGTGGACGCTGCTGCCCCCAGAATAACTTCCAGAGGTCAAAGTGTTGAGTCAGTTCATGGTAAATGAAACACAGGCCAACAAACACACATGTGCAAACACACACAGGTGCAGATTACAACAGCCCATTAGGCCTTCTCCGAGTTGTAAGCAGCGCATCAGGGGATTTGTTTGTATGAGTGCCACAGCTTGAGTGCATTCATGGCTTGCAGTTCAGGACCATGAAGGTAAGACTCCCGATGTGCTGCCGTTGGATCTGTTTCAACATCCAACTATTGTATGGACAGTTGTACAGGATGTTCTTTTAAAAGTGAAAGTGCATATTTATAATAGAATATCATGCTGTAATAACAATTTAGATGTTAAAGGACCAGTGTGTAGGATTGAGTGACATCTAGTGGTGAGGTTGGAAATTGCAACCAACTGAAAACCTCTCCTGTCCCACTCCAAGCATGTAGGAGAATCTACAGTGGCCTTGACATGCAAGGTCCTCTCTAGAGTCAGTGTTTGGTTTGTAATAAGATGAATTCTTATTTTCAGATGATTATGCACTAATTAAAACATACTAATGAATATTATGTCCATTCAGCTAGACACCACTAAATTCTACTCACTGCTACTTTAGGTAAAAAGAGCAATCTTTGAACTGAGGCTATAAGAAAGACGTCTCCTTTTTTCTTCTTTCAAGACATGCTAGCGTCATGTCTTTGGCACTTTGTTCCAGGCTGAAATATTTCAACAACTGTTGGATGGATTGTTATGAGTGTCTGTACTTCATGGAGGACAGAGGATGGATTCTAACAGTGGCGGACTGGGACAATAATTCAGGCTGGAAATATAACGCACGCAGACCACAAAACCTCTAATTTTGAAGGCTAACCCTATCTGGTGTACTATGTTGGACTTGAGCTCTCTTTACTAACTAACCTTACACTATGTGTGAGCTCAGTCCGCGTGTTCGTTTAATACAGCAAATAGGAGAAGATATTCGGTCTCAATATGCCATTTATTTAGCAGTAATGAATGAAGCATACAGAGCTCTGGGTCAAGATCTTCCTATCCCTGAAAAACAACAGAGTGTGTCAGTTCACGAAGTCTGACTGACTATGCTTTACTACATTCCAGGATATCTGACTTCATGTGACCTCATGTGACTTCATGTGACCCCCTTAATCAACATCCGGTGTAGTAAGATAGTTCCTTTTTCTGAAACTAAGGATAAGGTTAAGGATAAATGTATTGATCCCACAGTGGGGAAAAGAACACAAGACATCCTGTATCTATGCCTTCAGGGCAGTAGCCCCCCCTTGTTGTTTTCATGTCTTCTTTGCCTTCAGAGACAGCTACTTCTTGATTATTGTAAGTACATACTGATAACTAAAATGTCTTACAAAAGGTCAACTGTCTTCAGTACTTTTCCACTGTCGTCTTGGGTACATTCATATTACACAACTCACTTAATGCTTTCAAACTGTCACACACAGCACCACAAAATCATATGAAACAAACAATAAGGTAATTAATCCTATTAGCTGATACTTTAGAATTTGTCAATTCATAGCATATATTTACAACTATTAGTCTTTTAAACATGAACTTTTCAATCAGAACATATTTATAACAACAACTAGCCTATATTTGGTGTCATTGATTGGTAATTATTGGATGATTTTCCATGGAATTTGGTTATACATATTTATAGCTACTTTAATTAGCAAATGTTAGCATGTCAACACATTAAACAAACACCAGATGAACATTAACATTGTCATTGTAAGCATGTTAACATATCCTTGATGGCTGTAGGCTTTTAGTCTTGCTAGAATTTGCTTGCAGCTGAGATCGACGGTATGAAAACTCAACTTAACCATACTAATAAAGCATGTGACTGTTTGAATTCTGAGCTGAACTACACAAGTTTACCTCATTTGTCTTCTGATCATAGCATCCATCTCCCTCATCGTGTGGGTGGACTTCTCTCCATCTCTTCATCTCTGCCTAGTTACTCCACCTCAGTATCTGCGACACATAAAGTTTAATGAGCTAGAGGATGGGATGACACTACTGTTAACTGTGTACAGGAACAAACAGAAATAGTGATCACTCAGAGTCTTCTGCATACAGTAAGCAAGGGAAGGTTTCCCTATTATTGGCAGTTAAACACAGTATAGCAGTGGTCTTGCAATTTCTGTGTGAATGTCTGAATGAAATGTGTGCAATGTGCAATCTAAACCATATGTTTAAGTTGTGCCATACATGTAGTTAACTCTGCTCAGTCTGTGAAGTGGTAACAAATCCCTACAAAAAACAATTAGATTGTACAGGTGGATGAGGTTACCTGCGCCTCCTACGTAGTCATTTGGTCAGCTGCAGGGTCATCAACTGGAGACCACCGTTCATCAAAGTTTTGTTTCTTTAGCTCCGGTACTTCTCCTGGTAAAAGTAGCAATAGTACACAATAAAAGTCTTGCATTGAAAATATTACTTAGACCTTGTAAAGTGAATTCAAACATTAAATAGGTCATAAATGTATTTCTAAAAAAGGCGTAAAAAGCATTTCAATCTTTTAGATTTGAATTGTGGAGCTAGGCTTCACAAACTGCGTTTCAAGATTTCTGTGTTCAGGATTTAGTGGGCGGGTCTGAAAAACATAAACCCGTCCCTGCTGCTATAGAGGTGTAAACACATTCAGCGCACACTACTACTACTACAGTCTATAGTTAGCCAATTAGCTGAGTTAGCCACCAAGCTAGCCGCTGAGCTGAGTCAGCAGCAGAAAGCTCTCAGACGTAGCGTCCATGTTTCTGGTAAAGGTGATGACTTTGATTGACAGGTGACACTTGGTAGGGGGCGAGCAGGGGCGCAACTACCTACTTTCTGAGGGGTATGCAGATACATTGCAGGCGCCCCCCCCCACCCGGCACCCCCGCCTGAATTTTTTTTTAATGGTTATGTAACCCAGCTGTAATTTCAGTCACTTTATGTTATTGTATTAGTATTATTTGTGTTTGTATTATTTGTATGATTTGAGCGAAATAAGGGGTTAAGGGTTAAGACGACATCACATTATGACAGTTTTAAGACAGTCATGAGATTTACGATAGTAAACTCCCTAGTGAGCATCGCGAGCTCAGATGTGTGTCCTGATTCTTTCTCTCCATCCTCACACCTGAATGACATGAACTTTGTGTTAAGGAGGTTTCAAAAATACAGCAAGCAGTCAAACCACATATAAAAATATGAAATTTTAATTGTAAATGATATCCTTATTGGATATCAGTTACTGATTGGACGCTGCATCTGATCTGACTTATCAGATACATCACAACAGCACTGTAGTGTTATATCCGAGTGAAGACATTAAACTCAAGTGTATCCCAAGTTCTATAATTTATCTGTTTTATGATTCACCATCTAGTTAAAAAAAAAAAAAAAAGATAACTGTCTGAACAACAAAATAACCACAAACCAGTTCCTTTATTTTTCTTGTCATGATCCGTTATATTGTAAATACTGATCAGACAACAGTAACCTGTTGTTTTACTAGTAGTAGCTTTAGCTAACCTGAATGTTTACAAGCCTCCTCTTGATACACTGACATAACTTACCTACTGTCTTTCAACCACTTTGAAAAGCTTTTTTTCATCCCTGCAAAATCTTTCTCTTTCTCCCTCTTCCGTTTTCTGTTTTGTGCCCCCGAGAGCTTTATTTTCTGTCTCTCCATGTCATGAGGTCCCTGTCATCAAATGACAACACGATTCAAATGAAAACACTCCTGCTCTAGCGCGTGCTCGAGGGGGCGCGCGCCGGCGCGCCTATAGTGTGGAGAGGCGCTCCGGTGCTTTCACCTCTCTCCCTGGAAGGGAGACGATTATCGGAGGGGCAGGGGAGGTAGGCGGAGGGGCGCCTAATCAGTGACGTGCCTCTGTTATTGATCATATCATTTACTACACATGCACAAACGCTGTTATATACAGAAAATGCAGACTCGAAATAATGTTACCCCCATCGCTTTGGCGCCCCCTCCATTGTGGCGCCCCTATGCGCCGCATATAGTGCATTCCCACTTTTTGCGCCACTGGGGGCGAGGCTTCATCGAACTTGGTGGGCACTCCCACAGTGTTTGGTAGCAGAGAAAGAGGCTGATTTTTACACAACTTTGAAGCTTAATTTCATATATTTGGCGATTTTTTTAATCATTCAAATTTGGCAGGGTTTACAACACACTTTTCTGTGGTATGTCAAACAGAGGAACACATATTTATTCTTACTTTACACAGACTTTAAGAAGTAAAAGTAAGTGTTATCAAATAAATGAACTTAAAGAATCAATATTATAAGAGCATTATTAGTTATGCATTAATTTGTGAGGGGTTGTTAGGTAAGAAATAAAAGTAAAGTAAAGAAGTAAAAATGTTATCAGATAAATTAATTATTAAATTTAATTAACTTAAAGAATTTATATTATTAGATCATTATTAACCTATGCATGAATGTGTGAGTATGCAGCATTTTACTGTTGTAGTTGGTCAAGGTGGAGCTTATTTGAAGTGTTTCATATACTGTTTAATCTGTAAAAAAAACTCATCATATGTCTAGTGCGTAAATTGTTATGTACCTTAAACATCACACTCTAAGTACACTACTTGTGTCTTGGGCCAGAGTAAAGTTTCGCTTTAAAATCACTGATCGCTTTTTTAAATATACTTTAATATAATATAATTATATTTATGTGTGTTTGCATATTAGTCGTAATAGACCAATGAACCTGTCATGTGCAGTACAACTAAGTTGCCCTATAAAAAAATGTGTGAATGACTGACAGCTGTTATCTGTGTGTGCGTGTGTGTGTGTGTGTGTGTGTGTGTGTGTGTGTGTGTGTGTGTGTGTGCCCTTTGCAGAGGCAGCTTGTAATCATCTGTCAAAGTGGGCTCAGTCCTCATCGCGGCAGTTGAGAGCTGAGTTGTGTGCCGGCCAGTGGAAAGCTCTCAGCTCCACTCTGAAGGCTAATCCATGCAGCAGCAGCAGCAGCAGCAGCAGTTAAGGTGGAGGACGAACTGGAGAAACATTCACTCAGCACTTCAATATATTGATTAGTTATGTTTTATCAGCTGTAAACATGGTGGTGTGAGTGCATGTTTGGTTTACCTGATTTCAGACTCCAGTAACTGTATTGGGAACAGACTAGTAAAGGTAAGACTATAATATAATAATATAATATAATATTAAAATACATCCATTACTGCTACTATTTTATATTACTACCACAATGCTATTAATAACATACAATTGATTATATAAGCTTGTACTAAAAATACTTTGATATCAAGTTCATTCATCTTTTTTTTCTATGCACGTTAGACTTGATTGTTATTATTATAACAAAGTAGTTGGAAGTATCTGATGACGCGAGGCACGGAAAGAATGAAATACATTTATGTGGCATCATTAGCTTCAATGGAATACACTATATAATTTATCCTCCTTCAACAGGAAAACAAGTAAAGTGCAAATTGTACCAACAAAAAAAAATCCTATTGTACAGCATGAAGATATTAATGGTGGTGTGTGTTTGAGTGCAGTAGCTCAAAACTAACTCTGTTTTTTTTAAATGAGAAAAAACAACATTATTTTTTTAATTTATGAATTATGCAATGACTGGTGAGCACTTTAAAATGTCATTGTACTTGTGACAGTGACAATGAAGGATCTATCTATCTATCTATCTATCTATCTATCTATCTATCTATCTATCTATCTATCTATCTATCTATCTATCTATCTATTTATCTATCTATCTTATACTTATGCATAGAATTCGTAATTGAGAAATTACATATAAAGGTCAACCAGACTGGGCCTAAATGAATCCTTATTATTCAAAAGAGGTATATGTCCAAAAAAATAAACAAAAAAACTCAAAACTATTTGTTATATATGTTGCTTTTTTTACTTCAACTGAAATGCAGCACTCTTCATTTCACTCAGAATTCTAATATGTTGTAAATGTTTGTATAATTGGATGCACTGAAAACAAATACATACATGAATACATAAATACTTCATAATATTGATTCTTAAATTAGTTTTGATTCACTATCCATTTTCTTTCAATCTTTGAATTTGAAAAGTAGCTCTAAAACATATTTGATCTAGAAGATCAAGATTATATGGCATTCTAACAACTGTTTTATTTTGTCGTGACCGTATATGGCAACAGATGATTGAGTTGGGCCTCGCTGACGGCAGCCTGATCGACGAGCTGATGGAGCTCACGGCTCAGAGTATTGGTAACCTGGAGATCCAGGAACACTTCAACATCATCAAGGAGATCGGCCGAGGGAAATACGGCAAAGTGCTGCTGGTCACGCATCGCTTCAGGGGTATGACTTTGTTTTGATTTGTGATCTCTTACAGTGGAGAGCAACTTTTTAACAATGTGTAATGTTTTTGTATCATTGTAATATAACCATGCTTATGAAATATTTAATCATCTGAGGCACTTTTCCCCCTGATAAAAAGTTGCAACAGCAGAGTGTCTGGGTAAAAACTAGAACAAATTGATTGATAGAAAAATAGATCAAGTCCACATTTTGTAACACTTCAGCTCTTTGTTTAATTTAAGTTATCCTGACATTTTAATTTTTCAATAAATATGCAGCAAGATATCTGGGCTGTCTTATTCGTACACTGTAATGTCATTACAATTGCCGCTAATTTAGTTTGAGAATGCTGTAATCCTAAATTTGAGCATACATACATACACATTTCTGGACACTTGTAATAAATTAAGAGCTCAGGAGAAAGAAGGATGTATTTTAGAGCAAAGCAAACACAGTGAACAGGGTCACTGGAGAAGTACAAGTAAACAAAAACAAGATGGGTGACTGTACTCGTTTGACAGTATGGGAACCTTAATCCCAGATGGACCCAGAAATAAAAAGAGCTGTGCCAAAGGAAGCAATGATCAGTGTAGACAAGGGAGAGATCAGAATGCAGAGCACGAATTGACATGAGAGTGGATGGCTTGACGCCCGGAGGCTTTAAATTTGAAAATCATTGGGATGGTGGGGGAGTGACCTGGGAGAGCTTCTGGAGGTTGTATACAGCAATAACCTCATATCTAATTACACCGAAATGTGATTTGTACTTGTTCACTTATTTATTGAGACAAAGAAAATATGCAAGAACAGTGATAATAATAGCCATTGATCTGCAGGGACTCCCATGGCCTTGAAAGTGATGCCCAAAGCCTCGACTAAGCTGCAGGGCTTTCTGAGAGAGTACTGCATCTCCTTACACCTATCCTGCCACCCCTGCATTGTGGGCCTCTTTGGCATTGCCTTCCAATCTAATGAACACTACTGCTTTGCCCAGGAGCTTGTCATTGGAAGGGACCTGTTTGCTGTCATCCAGCCAAAGGTGAGTCCAACATTGACGAAACAAGATTAAGGCTGTGTGCTATGCCTATACTCCACACTAATTCAAAGTAGATTTTGAGTATGTGGTGTGTTAAGATTGGAAAAACAGTATGCATAATAAATGCCAACATTTTTTTTATTGTGCTGTTGATGGCCAATTTTATTTTTCACAAACACATTTTTTGAATAAACCATTGTTGGGTTTAGCTGGCATTCTGAAGCCACAGATGTTTAGCTGTTGAACCACAAAGTACAGCTGTGGCTGATGGGAATGTTATCAACAGTGCAGATATTTGGCTATAAACCAAAATATTGGACAAATAACAATGTTGACCAGCTGGTTGCACAATATGAAAATTCAGGGGATTCCCAATGCCATTAGCAATCATCCTTTAAGTGCCATGAATGTCTGTACAGAATTTTGTCACAATCCAACAACAGTTGTCAGGATATTTTAGTCAGGACCAAAGTGATGGACTGACCAGCTGACCAATAGACATTGCCGTCCCATCATATTGGGCACACCAAGCATTAGGGCTAGGCAGAGACCCTCAATTTTCGTCGAGCTTGTGGACGATTCACTTTTTAATTGTCTCTTCTTCTGCAAACCACAGAAAAAGTAAAACATGATTAAAACATCATATTTTATGACTTCTTAAATGATACAGTTGAGCAAAAATAACAAAATACCTGCAGCATCACTTACGCATTTTTACAATATTAAACATTATGCCTCACAGCTATGGACTGTGTGCCAACATGTGTGCCAACGAGTAGGACACATGCCTCTACATTAATAATCTGTTCCAGTACAGAGCAGAGACATCTTAACACAAAATGATCTGCTCCAGCCGTTTATGTTTTGACATCTGCGTGATATCTCCAGAGATGTACCTAACCGAATAAAGACTAGAATCTGCGCACTGCCCCATTGGCTCGACTGGCTTCACCTATTGGTACAAGAGGTAGAACCTTGTCAACAAACACAAACTAAGAGTGTAGATCATTGTGCAGAGTCTTTTTTCAGTCTATCCCTCTAGGAGATGCAATTGTGCAAGGACAAACAGTTACATTTATAGGGTAATCCAATATCACCAAGTCGTACCTGGCATAGTGGGAAGGGTTTTTGGTGGACTTACAGCCTGGCATACTTAAGAAAGCATTTCAATAAAGTCCCCTACTGTTTAGGGCTGTCTAAATCCCAAGTTCATCGTTTGGGGATTTTCTGCGGACTTCTGGCGAGATGTCAGACATAGCGAGTCTCTGTGTAGTGCAGACTTCACCGATTGAATTAGTAAACAGAGCAAAATACAAGAAACAGGGGTAGAGTGAAAGATATGCATTAAAGGTCTGTGGACATAGCCTAACCACGTACATTGCAGTTATGTGGCATGCATCTTAACCAAAGGGCTACCAGGGAGCACTGTGGAAATATGTAAACACATAAATGTGTAAGTATGAAGAAAAGAAAAAGTGTGCATTAAAAGCCAGCCGACAAGTTTAGATTCAGTCTTCCTTTCTTTTCGTTGTGCTTTGTGATGAGTGTTGTATCTCCTCACCACTGTGCTATATGTCTTCACTCTTTGGAAACACATTTTTGTCCAATTGTTCCAGGTGGGTATCCCGGAGACGTCCGTAAAACGTTGTGTCCTCCAGATTGCCAGCGCTTTGGAGTTCATCCACAGCCACGGCCTGGTCCACCGTGATGTCAAGCCTGAGAACATCCTCCTGCTGGATAGTCATTGCAGCCAAGTGAAGCTTGCAGACTTTGGCCTGGCCCAGAAGAGAGGCACTCTGATACGCTTCATCACAGGAACCCTGCCCTACATGGCCCCGGAGCTTTGTGGCATGGCCTTGACGGAAGACCAGAAAGAAGTCACAGCTCCTCCACTTAGCGTGGAGCCAAGCCTTGACACCTGGGCCTTCGGGGTCGTTATCTTCTGCATCCTTACGGGTTACTTCCCCT
The DNA here is from genome assembly GCF_027409825.1 of Scomber japonicus. Classification (NCBI taxonomy): domain Eukaryota; kingdom Metazoa; phylum Chordata; class Actinopteri; order Scombriformes; family Scombridae; genus Scomber; species Scomber japonicus. Next base: position 6,864,468 of record NC_070581.1, on the reverse strand, counting down.
GGGAGCGTTGCATGGACTCAGATGACTTTTACCAAGAGTTTGCTGACTGGTGTACAATGGATGAGAGGCCTACCACTGAGGAAGAGATGCCTCCTTTGTGGAAAAGGTTCACTCCAGACGCCATGGAGTTGTTTAGTAAGCTCCTGGCTCCGGATCCAAGAAAGAGGTGTACAGTTGGAGAGGTGAGAGCTTATGTGGAGAAGGACTGGCTTAAGAATGAGAACGGGCAAGAGCAGACAGCAGAAAAAGAAGTCAGTACCTCCGAGGAATAATCCTGGGCACAAAGAGATGGAGGTCAGCCTGATACTTAGTAACGGACTTCATTTTTGTATAGTCTGTAGCTATCTTGTGTTTTGACAACATGTAAAATTGAATGTACAATATAATTAAATCAAAAGGTGCCTGGACCTGGCATACAATTTCACTGATGAAATATATAGTGTTTACATTATGTAAAGGGGATGGGACATTATTCTCAAGCTAGTATCCTACTGTACATTTAAAAGACCATTTGACAAGAGGATCTAAATCGAAAAATCATTAGATGTAAAATGATAGAAGAAATAGGCAATTTAAGGGTTTATTTAGCTTTTCGCTTCCATTAATACATTTGGTAATTGACAGAGACAGATTAAAAAAAGAATATCCTGGTCTTTAGTCCCTAATGTGGGTCAAATGCCAAAAACATTCTACAATTGCAATAACTCAACAATGTCACTTTTTAGACCCTTCCTGCCTTGGAAGCCTGAGATTTTGTAGCTCGGCTCTGTTAAATATTTTATGTTTTAAGCCCAATCCAAGAAAAAAGGCTTTCTAAGAGTTTAGAGCTCATTTCAGAGTTACAGAAGACATTATACTGTAACTGATGTTAACATGCAAAATCAGCAGTGCTTTCTTTAAACAGTAAACACTAAATGTAATGTAAAGAGAAGCATCTGAGCAATTTATTTATGCCTTGGTATTATTTTTTTGTCAAATTGGCTTTGTGTTTTATGGCTTTTCTCCTGTATAATGTTCTGCTCAAGTCTAGATTTCAGTTTCAGCTCATGCTCTGTTGTGGGTACGTTAAAAAAGAACACACACACATGGCAGCACATGAATTCATTACTGCTGCATATTCTATTGTGTGATGTTTAACGCACTGTGTGATTACATTTTTATAGTAAGAATAACTATGAACAATCAAGTGATGCTGTCACCACTCTGCTTGTGTTTCATGATTCACTGTAATATGTGAGCACCAGGCAGCATGCTGTTATTGATTGCCTAACATCATCTTAAATGGAACAGACTGCAGTTTGAACCCTATGTCCTAGGTGGCGTCACTGTATCAAGCTATCACAATAAGCTTTAAAACCTCCACTCTGAAGCTGCACAAACTAATATAAGCTATTGATTGTTTATTTAGATATTTTAACATTAATATATTGAATGTATAATTTAATGTTCTCTGTGGATTGTGCATGTTATAGTAGTTGACTTGCAGGTCAGCTAAAATATAAACTTGATATTATTTAGTTCTCTGAGATTATTTTTACCCCAGCTGCCTCTCATAGTTTATACTGATATTATTTCAGAATGCAGTGTGCATAAGCTAGAGCAAAGGGTGGATCAATATTTCCTCCACAGGACTGCTTAACATTTTCTCTCAAGTTACACTGTATGGTACAACTTGTTATATATTCATTTATGTTGTTTTTGTTTTCATTAATTAAGATCGACTTCTTTCTTAAAATTATTGAATTAAACTGTATATTAAATTCAGTGGTGCACAGTGTGCACAGGCAACGGTTTTCTGTAAGCAGTTCTAACACTTATTACGATATTCTCCACATCATTTATATGTTTATCCTTTTTCATTGCTGATAAAATAGTATATTGTCATGCTATGAGAGAAGAAAAGAATTAAAAACAGTCATCCATCTTTCCACTTAGTCGTGTTCTTTTCATCCACTCTCTTGGGCTAAATATCACATTACCCTCTTTGAAGCTAGATCCATGACATAAGTCAGATCTCTGTGTCACTGTCTCTCTGTCTTTATGGCCCCTCTCACCCACCTCATTGACCATATTCAGCCCCTTTACATTGAATAATCTCTTCAATCGGCTGCAGCTGGCTCACCACTGACGGATGTCCTGCTTTTGTTCGGGTACAGGGCGCCACAGATGCTCTCAGGACACGATGTGTCTGCATTTGGGCAGGACAGAACAGACTTGGCTCTAGGCTTGAACTTGCTTGCCCCCTTCATGCTTTGATGCATATTTAGGACATTACACTTACCAGGGTCATCTTTCAGCTGACCCTTGGTCCCGATTGCACATCCAGGCCTGTCATATAAACACCAATACAAGCAGGGAAAATCCGACCGCAAAGCTTGTGTTGGCATTTGACTCGCTGGCATTGACACAGACCTAGTCTCTAAAAAGATTAAAATAATATTTTGCATGCCTATTCTGTATAACAAGGCACTACAAGCCTATGAACTTTAATAATTTTGCACTTCACACAGCGAAAAAGAACTTCACTTTTTGCTTATGAGCAAAACAAATGTGCTTTCCTGTTAAATCTAACAGTACAAACTGTGAATGATTGACTAAATAGATATGCACAATTTCCAGGAAACTACATAGAATCATAAGTCTTATCATCACATGATTTCCTTTGCATGCTAAATAAAGATCATTGCGTGCTGTTATGAAAGGCACCGTGGTCATGGAATTATCTACGTAACCATCGTGTTTCAGATAGTTGAGTACTTAAACACTGCATTAGTGAATCATCCCTGTGACAGATAGATACACATGTTCTTCTGGACAGGGCCGTACCACACAGTCTATGATGTGGGGCCTTTCCACAGCCAACAGCTCGCCTGTAATTTACCTCCACAAAAAAAAAAACCCAAGCATGAATCATCTACAGAAACTTTCATCTGTTTCATATTCTCTAGTTCTGACCTGTGCTTAAATAAAATGATGATAATGAGAGCCACAGCAAATGTGTGTGTTAGCAGAACGTTTCAGTTGACAAGCTGTTCCTTGATCTTCCAGTATGTTCAAAGGTGCATTTGAAACATGCAGGCAATGCTGTAACCTCACTATGAAAGGATTAACTCAAATGGATAAATTATAAAAGGATTTACATATTCAAATATTGAAATATGAAAGGATTAACTCAACATTTAAATACACATCATTTCTAGATAACTGATTTAATGTGTGTGAATAAATTGTTTTATAAGGGAAGGGAATATAAGGGAATAAGCTGCAAATGGATATTCATACAATACTGAAATAAATGCAATGTTAGCCCCTCCATGAATTCTTAGATCAGCATAATGCTAACCATGTTAGCCATCTAAATTTAGAGTGTTGGCATGCTAACATTTTCTAATTAGCCCTAAACACAAAGTGATGGCAGTGTCATTAATTCTGCATTTATTTGAGAAGTACTTTTAACTAGTGCTGTATTAGTAATGTTACTTAAGTATGAGGATCTGAATACTTGCTCACCATTGAAAAACACTGGCATGTTCCTTTAATGCCAGGTGGAAAGAGTTTACTCACCACTACCTTCTTCTGTTAATATATTCACATTACTATACATTCAGCACTGTAGGTTATAAACAACTAACTGATATCATTTGTTTTCAACACAATGTGCTCTATTTGAAGGCCAAGAAGTCAAAAGAGATGGGACAGGATTTTAATTTTTAAATGAATTTAAAATGTTTCTATCAATTTTTTCCATAAAACAATCTATTTGCATAACCGTGTGTAATCTAAGATTTAAAAAACACAAATAAATAAAATTTCTATTTATGACGTCTTTATTGAACAGAAAAACAGAACTATTTATATTCTTATCAACACTGTATTTGTTTCTTAGTGGGGTCTTATTTTTGATTTTGTTTGTTTTAAATCTTTTTTTTTTAAACTGCATTTTTGCCACACCACTTCCACCGAGCTGATCTGGTCATTCCTTTATTCCTGTCCAGTCATACAATGTTAGCAAACAGAATAAACACAACCATTTCACTCCATGTGTTCATGCTCCAAATGAGGTAGGATCATGTCTTTAAGTAGCTCAGTGCACTTCAGATTCATATCTTGACACATTAGCTTCTATATTTCAGTAGCTAAATTGGCGATACACCATTTTTGCCAACTGAGAGTCAACTTAAATGGTAAAGAGTTGTTTGTACATTCAATATTTAATAAATAAGTACATAAAACATAAAATGATCGTAAAATTATTATCAGTTTTTCAAAAGTGTCTTAAAGCACAGATGTTCTTTTATGGACTTTCCAACCTTTGGATCATGGTTGGATTTTTGTCGGGCTCTTCTGAAGTTCAGCATGAGGCTTAACCGTTTCTATTGATGTTGATAATTATGATCAGAATTATGGTCAGAACCCTCGTATGTCCAAAACTAAATTTAGCAGTTACAAGGTTTCCACCTGACAGCAGCGTTATCCAATGAGAATGAAATAAAAGTTGTTTAGGGGACATGAGGGGCTCCTGGGATTACTAATGCAGCCTTGCTTTGGTTGGATTATTAGAACAAGTGATAACTCATTGTAACGGCTGAATAGGGTCTAGTGATAGTGTCAGAGATACTCTAAAAATTAGTAATCAGAGTACTATTATGTTGTATACGACCCCACACAGTTCCTCCTGGCCCTGCTATGATGGTCCACGCTAAGAAGAAGTGGCTCCTGACACTAAATGAAAATGTCCCTACTGTTCCTTACAGATCACTTTGTCTCTACTGTATCTATTTCAGCTTCAGCCACACAGCGGACTTAATCCTGCATGGTGATCCCTTAGCAAGGTCTGGGACAGCGAGGCTTGGGTGTGATGTTTACATATCATACGAGAGCTGCTGCTTACAAATTAGTCCCATTGGGTGTATCGCTGGCATTGTGATCTCAGTGGCCCCTTTGCTTAACTCCTGACAAAACATGTGAGGCTCTAGGAGGTCTGTCAATCTCTTGAAAGCAGCAGTAGCATGTGTGTGTATGTGTGTGTGTGTGTGTGTGTGTGTGTGTGTGTGTGTGTGTGTGTGTCGGCCCTCAGCGGACGACCTTACTCATGTTAACATTTGTAGCGAGCAGCTGCTGTCATACGTCTGGATCACCGAGGGGAAATGTTGAAGTGATTGTAGAAAATGTTAGAGTGCATAGAGATTAAAACTGAGTCCGGGAGCAGCACTTGGATGCAGAGCAAAAACACTATTAAATAATAATGAATCAATATATTGAAATAAGTGAATTAAAAATAAGTTTAAAAAACACTTAGCAGTAAATTTCAAGTCTCCTTCCTCAGTTGACGTCTTGTGAAGAAAACGGCTTATTGTGCTGTGTATCAAACTATATATAACATATATAACATACAGTTTGATACTCAACATCTGAGCCATTTCCAAAATCCGAGAGTCTCTGAGGTGACGTTAGATACAGGTTGAAGACAGCAAACACAAAGGTAAAAAAATGGAGTGTTATCTCTGCCGAAAACTGCCGTTAACACACACGTCTCACATGCTGAACACCTTATTTTGAAGGCTTCTTGAGAAGGAAGTAGTGCTCATTGCTCCCGGTGTCGCAAAGTAAATGAACCGACTGAGTTAGAAGCAATAAGAACAGAAGGTATATAACACAATATGAAAAAGATATCACAAAAAGGAGTTATTCAAATGTATTTTACTTATTTGATGCTATATGACTGAATATAAGTTTGACATTATTACAACCTCTTCTCCATATGTACAAAAAGTCATGGAAGAAAAAAATAAGAGATGACATGTTTAATAGAATGTGTTTAAAAAAACAATAATAAACCATAAATGTGACAATGAAATCAACGTTATACATTCTTATAAATCCTACAAACTTATCTAATAGTTTTTTTAGTTTTTAGTTGTTTTTTTTACATAAAAGTCCTCCTCCATTAAAAATATATGTAGCTTATTGTTGATGTCTCTACTTCTCTGTACACATGGATATATATGCATATTTTTGACTGTAGAACAATGTTTTTATATTCATGTATTAAATTGGTGCTCACTTTAAATCTCTTAACGTGTATTTAAAGCACCATTTGTGACATCACAGCTAGTCTGGAGACAATTTGCGGTCCAATATGCAACTTGCATAAAAAACTTGAAGCCTCTAGTTAAGTAAAAGACATTTCATATCTGCTAGTCCAAATTCTGAAATGGGAAAAAAAGTGTAAATTCATAGATATTGGAGTCTTCAATAAGTGAGAAGATGTAAGTGTGATTTCATGATTTTTGTATAAAGGTGAACTTAATCTAATCTTTGAAATGTTCATAATAACCAAACATGGACATATATGGTTTGGCTTCCACAGTGATGTCTTTTTTGCTGTGTCTGCATTTTATGGAGCTAAATGTGCAGTTGATATGAATAAGCTAATGTATCATTGACAAACTACTGCAAAAACAACAATCTCATAAAAAATAGCTAAAATCATAGAAGCTAAACTACTTTATGAACAGATGCTTGTAAAATATGTTGAAAGCTATAAAATCAACAACTAGCAGGAGATTTAAGACAAAGAAACGACTGCTTTGAAGAGAAAGAACACTTTTACATGTTATAATACAAAAGTAGGTAGATTAAGAGATGCAACTGGCTTAATCTCACTGGAAAGTACACAAACCAGCAGTGTAGAATCAGATTATATTTTTCTGCTTAGACAGGAAATGTATGAGACTCTGAAACGTCACAGATAAACTGTAAAATCATGTCTGATTTCAAAATGATCAGTATTTTAGATAATGCATAATTATTCAGTTAGCTTTTTAGAGGGATACAAATATATTTTGCATATAAAAACTTTTAACTGTAATAAATTGTTTGTTGTAATTTGGACTCTTTTGAGTAAGTAAGAGAGTGCTGGGTTTTGCAATTGGGGTGATCCACCTTGCCAAATTGGATATTATTTCAGCAAGCTTTTCATTTGTTCGTCCAGTTTTGGCTCACCCATCTTGACCTGGCACTAGATAGTCCTCATCCCCCTTTGGCAATCCTGGAGGTGCCACTGCGACACTTTCAGTTGGGCTTTTGGGAGTGTTGTAGACTTGAGCTTTAGTCTGTGTGACCTCAGGGCTGGCTTCGATGTCGTCATAATTCTCCTGTGGGTCGTCCACCTCATAGGTCACCCCATCTATAGTAAGGAACAAGAGTTGGATGTTAAAATGTGGTCTGATTGGTGATGACATGATTATTTTGTGGACAAAACATGTTCAAAACTTTCCTGCGCTTTCATCAGGGGCACTGTCTGGCATGGGCATGTAGTCTCCTGAGGCGGCGTCAGTGTCTGCCTGAGAGGTCAGGGGCCGACCTTCCTCCATTTCATCAATATCATCATAAGGATAAGAGGAATTGCTCCGTGCGTCGTGCCCTGCGATGACTTCAGAATCTGATCTGAATCCTGCTCGAAAAACACCAACAAAAAGTATCATAAAGTCTTAGTGAGTTGTCCTACGTTTCAACTCACAAAAATATTAAACCATTAAAATAAATTCACCATATTTCAAAGTTGTGCTTAATTTTTACTTTTAAATCAAGTTTAAATGTAAGAGTCTGTGATTCAGATCAGTTTTATAAGTAGACATTTCTTTGAGTTCAACACTGGATGAATAAAGAAACCCCTCATCATTCTGAGTATTAATTAAAAAATTCAAAAAGACTCACTACCACGCCTGAAGTCTTCCATTTCATTTGATTTGTTGTGGAAATCGTCCATATCACCACTTTCAAACTCTACTTCTTTTCTTGGAAACATTCTCACTACACCAAAAAACAGCATTAGACATTAACTGGGACATGACAAACTGTCTTGGGCATAGAAACAATAATTGCATGCTCTCATACTAATGTACCAGAGGACAGCACAAGAGCCAGAAAAACAAATGGTTACTTGGACACATGCAGTATGCCGTGGTCAGAGTTTAGTGTAGAAAGACTGACACCTTGTGCCAAAATGTCTCCATTACACCTTTTTCAAAACATTTGAGTTGATTAGCTGTAACTGAAGCCATAGTTACTAGCAGAATGAAAGAGTAAAATAATAATACACTTACATGAGTCACTCTTGGCCCTCCTGATTAGGCACATTCGTACAAATATTATGGTCAGTACCACCACAACAAGAAGAAATCCTACGCCCACGATAACAGACACTGTCGGGAACGGCTCAGCTCTTTCTTGAGTTGAGGGCGGCTCATACCCTGAAATCAAAGCACAGCAGAGGGGGATTGGTACTTGGTTCATCCTATTTCTTTTTGTGCTTCATTATTAATCAGAAATTTGCCTTAAATGTGTTTTCAGGGAACCAGTGTGACTTAATGGGAAAGAAGTCAGAGACCTACCTTGACAGTAGATCTCAGCAGGCTTTTTAGTAGAAATGGGGTCTTTTTTTTGGACACAGTACTTGAAGTCGAGTGTGCCGTCTTGGCATTCCACTGATGTGTCCATGGTGACCTTCAATCAAAAAATTCAGCTTGTCTTTAGAGTATTACCTTTTCATGTAAACCATATAAAACAACATAAAAATCTGTCTGACAGCTAAAAAATCAAGGGCTGAATGAATAATAAAGACAAATAGTCAAACATTAAAACATCATGATTAAATTATGCAGAAGTCATGGTTGGAAACTTGCCACAAACAAACATGAAATGAAATACATAAAAGTACCTCTTGTTTCTGGTATTGGGGCTCGGACTTAAGCACATCAGTGCAATTGAGCTCTTCACACAGTTTTTTTTTAAATCGGACGGGAAACTCTAACAATTTCTCCCACGTATCTCGATAATTGACTTCAATTTGACCTCCGCATATGCTTGTGGTTCTGAACTTGACATTGCCTTTAAAAAAAATAAATAACAATAATTAAAAAAATTATAATTAACTTTCAACTCTTCAAATTTTTGGTAATACACTAATGCTAATAAAGAAATAGACAGTTTGGGAAAAAGTTTTTCGCTTTCTTGTTGACACATAGATTATTCAGTAGGCGACTGTCTGTTGAGATGATTAGCTTAGTTTGGCATATAACTAGGAGCAGAGGGAAACAGCTGGCCTATCCAAAGGTAGAAAAACATGTTGAGACAATATGACATGTTAATTTGTGAGCTTCAGAGGTGCTGGTAGGCATATTTTTTTTACTCTGGATGGACCCAGGCCAGCTGTTTCCCCTCCCTTTCCCAGTTTTTATGCTAAGCTAAGGTAGCCACTTCCTGGTTGTAGCAGACAACCCAATATGGGTGGCACCAGTCTTTTAGTCTAAGTGTGAAAGCAAAAGTGCATATTCTTAAATGTCAAGCTATATCTTTAATACCAATTACTTGAATTCTCTAACTTTTGGAAATTCATGATTGCATTGCTAGCTGCAAAAATTCCATGAACAATGATTAATTAAACATTTCCTCCAACATGGATATGGGTATATTCTGCATCTTTGATGATACACAAAGCAAATACTTACCAGTACAGTAAACAGACACCAATTTTCCCTTTCCCTCACACCTTGCTTTGAATCTCTTGCACTGGCCAATTTTGTGATGGAAGTCCTCACAATGGACATGGTGGTACTCCGTACTGGAGACAGGATTGCTATTATGTAATCTATCAATAATAGCATTGCCACAGCCTTTCTCCTGGCAAACCATGTGTGAATATTTATCCTCCCATTTCCTGTTGCACACCTCAAGGCCATTTATCTTCACTTGACCGTAACATCCCCCTGAGATGTTGATGTTAGGCTTCTCTGGAGAGGAAAGCAATACAATAAGATCAACTAGTAAAGGTTAACATTTTCAGATAGACACTTGAGAACATTAATTTAAAGTAAAAAAAAAAAAGACTGGCAAATTTAACTCAACACCGACAGCTTACAAAAGCACACAACTAAACACAGGAGGTCATGAAGTTAAAAAAAACAATTACAATACTTCTTTAGAGCTGCTTTGGAACCTCATTATACTTATACATTATACTTGTTTTGGCCTATTATTTTCAAAATCGATATCACTCTCATTTCTGTATACTACACATGAAAATACAGGAAAACAGCAAATAAGCATATTTTCCAAAATGTTGAACATTTCCTTTAATGATCAATAAACATGATTGGGCTCTACTGTGTCTGTATAGATAATATAGCTTATAGTTTAGAAGTCAAATGTACCTTCACATTCAATTACGGCCTGTTGTTTCTGTGTGGATGCTTGTGGCTTTTCGCAATCCCATATTTTCCCTTCTTCTCCAACACCTGTACAGTTGAAGCTCTTGTTCCAGAGTGTCTCAGAGGGGTTCTTTGCTGCTACCAACTTAAGGGCCCCACATTTCAGATCCTTGCAAAGCTTCTCGCCCTCCTTTTTTGAAAAGCCTTCCGCACTAACAGGAACTATGTTTTTTTCTTCCTGTGATTTAACATACACAGCTCCAGTACAGGCATCATTGAGTGTGATCGTCCTCCGTTCTAAAATTAGCAGCATGGACAAGTGTGAAAAACAAAACAAAACAAAGCTTCAGAAAATACAAAACTTACAAAACAATATCATGTAACAAACATTAAGTCCACCAATGCCTCCATGATGCTTTTTACACCTGTCTGTCATGCGCAAACTTGTAGTTGAATTGTTAGGTTGATATAAGAACCTTTAGACAGTTTGTGTTGATGTTAAAGACCCTCTCTAAAACCTTCAGCACTCATGACTAAATGTGCAACAAAGTTAAAACTTGACAAAAAAAAACAAAACAAACATTGTATCTTTGTTCATATCGGATCAACCTCTCATTGTAAGATGCTAATTAATAAAATAGCTTTTTAAATAATTAAGCAATTTGGGATGTCCACTTGGTTGCTTTCTTGCCAAGAGTTAGATGAGAAGATTGATAACTTTCCATTATATATGAAGCTAGAGACAGTTAGCCTAATTAGCACAAAGACTTTGACCATAACTTCCATACTGCTGTGTCACTGTATCTGGTAAAAACCACAGCTTGTCACTTTAAATTATTGAAGAGTTGCTGTTTCCTCCCATTTTCTGCAGTCTGTTTGCTAAGCTCAGCTAACTGCTGCTGTAGCTTTGACAGTGGTATCAGTCTTCTTATTTAGCTCTTGGTAAGAAAGATTTTTTCTAAAGATAATGAACTATTTCTTTATGGGAAAGTATCTTATAATTGTTAGGGAATTTTCCATCATTAATATGCACTGGGTCAAACTAGGCTGTGCGGTCATGGCAAGGCCTCACCAAATGATAGGTTTAGACACCGTCTCCCCTTGAGATAGTGGTGAGCAGTGTGTCTGCTCCTTTGGGGGAAAACAGGAGGCTTTCTGATAGTGTTGCTATAGCAGCCGAGGTCAGATATGTGTTTGACTGTTTTCCCTGAATGGGATAGAGGCAACTGGAGTCAGAGGTTTGATATAGTGTTGGATGTAGGACAAAGGTCCTGAGTGAGGTCTAAGCAATGTTTTGTCTGTAGACCAGTAGACTAAATTCTGTATATTGTAGATGTGTTGGATCTGCCCATATTTGGGCATGGCTCAACCATGGGAATTATCTGTGTGGTTTAAAGTCTATCCCCGGAGGAGAGAAGCTTCAGAATTGAAGGAAGCATCAGGGCATGTAATGTGTACTGATCATTCATTCACTTCTCCTCCATGAAGTAAATAAACCTTTTTAATACAAGACATCCTGGACTCCTGTCTACTCTCTCCATTGATATATGGGCTGCATAATTAAAATCACTATCATATATGATTGAAATATATTGCATTTGAGTCAAAATCATTACACATACCAGAGCATTGGAGGCCACCAAGAGGGCAGGACTTTTCTTCGGCTACACATTTTTTTAAGTCATTTGACGTATACTGCAGCTGTGATATTTGTTTCTTTTCTGTTGGATGTCCCCAGTAGTCAGTACTGTTGACTGCATCACCACAATCCAGCTCCTTGCAGATGGCATCTCGTGTGTCCTTGTCTTTAAGAGCTTCCTTGCACACTGGGAGCCACTTATCTTCATAGGACAGCAGAACATTCCCAGAACATTTGTCTCCAAATGTGTCTAGTTTGGGCTTGATGCTACCTGCAATAAAAGATTGACAAAAACAGAGTTAAAACTGGATGTAATTTATGATTTTGATAAAAGAACAAACAAAAAACTCAATCTGGATCAAAATGATGGGCTTGTGCAAAGATGGAACACATTTTTATGAAAGTTGGTCTCATGACCACTGAGTGATGGCCATCTATATGTATCAAGGAGATACATTCAAGTTTGCAGTGGTGCTCTGATCAGTAAACGCTTGTTCGCATACATTTGTTTTTAATTGTCTTTCAGAGTTGTCTTAGTTTATATGAAACAGGACAATCACCAAAAATGAATAAGTTCATTTTTAGCCTATGGCCTAACTTTCCTCTGGATGTCACTGAAGTCTTTGAGAGGTTCAGCTAACAAACAGAGAGCATCACCTCATTTTTGAAAGTAATAGGAGCAAAATCAGGATAGGAAATTATTAGGAAACTTGAAATTTAGAGGGATTTTGAGATGGTAGGAATACATGGGGCCATTCAATCTGACAGAAAGATTAAACATAAAATAGTCAAATTATAACCACATTTTAAAATGTCTTTATAAATATATGGGAATTTTAAAAACAATTACCTGAGCAAACGACATAGGCTGGGTTTTGGCTAAAGGTTTTATCATTATCATCATTTTTGACAAAGTTGTAATTGGCCAGCTTGGCAGCATTCTTTGGTGAGTGCAGACTCTTGACGATCACCACACTTGATTCTTGTTTGTAGGATTTCAGGGAGATATTCCCACAGCCTAGCTCTTTACACAGGCTCTCAGACATGTTGTCAGTCCAGGTGTTCTTGCACACACCTCCACACTCCCCCCCCATGCAAACATTGACCATACCCCAACACTTATTGGTCAGGTTTACATTGATTTTTCCTGTTGGGGCAAAAGGCAAAGGGTCAAGAAATTGCTGGCAGCGCTTATCATCACATTATTTCACATCTAAAACATACAAAGAAAACTGGAGCAGTGGAGTAGAAGTTAGATTGTAGTATATCCGTTAAGCCAAATTTGTATAGCATTCCTTCTCGATCATTGTTTTGTAGTGTTGCCTAAATGAATCCTACCTGGACAACAAGACAACCAATAAGTTATATGACTGCTTCACCATACCTGAACATGTCACGGTGGCAATAGTGGCATTGGAGTCTGATGATAAAGGGGATGTTTCACAGTCAAACAGAGATGTGGTGTTGGATGAGCACTTGTATGATTCAATTAAACGTTTATTCTTATTAGAAGGAGGTGTGTGGTTAAAGCTTTGGGCCTCCCCGCAGTGCATCTGTCGACACACAGTGTTGGCGGTGTCATTGTTCCACGTCTCGTTGGATCCGGAAACCCAGGAGATAACGTCGCCCTTCTCTATCCTCACTTTTCCAGAACAGGACTTTTTCCCCTCGAGAAATGCCACCTTGTGCTCTGACAAACAAGGAAAGAGAGATATACAGTTGGTGTTAGGATTGTGATGGACTGGCAACTTGTCTAAGGTGTCCCTCTCTTTCTTCACAGTGAAACATGGAAACACTGAGATGCAGATGAAAAAATGTTGTAGACCATAAGTTGTTTAAACTAATTTTTCTTTTTAAATCATTCCAAAAAGATAATAAAGTGTCTTCAGTCCTGGAAATGTAGACAATATGAGCTGTGACATCATGTTTGAAATTGAGCTGATTGAGCCATTTGTATAAAACATACATACAAATCTTCTATGTTTTTTATCATGATCTTATAATGATTGGTATTTTTAAAAAATGTTCTCAATGGTTCCAAATTGACAAAGTTAAGCATTTTTCAAGTCTGTCTTAAAACAACAGTTGCTGTAATCATTCCTCCTGTTCATACTGACCATTAGAAGATCTCTTCATAATAAAAGTACAATGTAAATGATTAAGGACAAAATCCACAGTCCTCCTTCTGTGCTACAATGTATTTAAAAGTTGATCTGAAGCTAATATGAAGCTTTAGCCGTCCAAATGAGTCAAATCTTCTATGTTTCAACGTTACAGTGTTTTTAGTAGCAAAGTCTTTTTGTAACTATACTTCCACCACAGCTCAACAGGAAACACTAAGAGGGAATTAGATGCTAAAAAGACTGTAAATGTGTCAGATATCACTTGGTATGCATCACGTCTACTTTTAAATGACTGTGTGGACACACTGTGGATTTTGTCCTCCATCACAACTTGTGAACCTGTCCTTCATGCATAATAACTGTATGTATTTGACCTTAATTTTTGTTTCAAGCTGCTAATTGATTTTTTATTTTATTTTTTGCATTAATTATGGATCAAAAGACTAAGCGTAATGTGAAAGGTGTCACTTGTATTGACTATAACCCCACCCAAATCTGCAGTTCCCCTTTAGCAGCCTGCATCTTGGCCTGTACACTACATGCTCAGCACCAAATGCAGTAAGATAAAATTTGCAACTAAATCTGGTGAACATAGAAGGACACTCAGCAGCTAAAGAAAAAGAGTCACATATTTCCTAGATATTGGTCAGGTAGCATGAATCACGACTTCAAATGGATGGGTTAGGGTTAGTTAATAAATAAATTAAATTAAATGTTTAAAGGTGTATAACATACTGGGTGAGACTACCAAAGGGTAGTACAAATATGGTGTAAAATTCCATATTAAAACAATGTTCTTATAGATTCTTCACCTTCAACTCAAACCTCAAAGAGAAATGTGGAGTATGGTCCAAATTCAATTAAGAGCCTCTCTTACAGTATGTAACTGACAGTGTGGAAGTGAAGGATGACAGTCAGGGACAACAACAAAAGGTCAAAGGGCAAGACAGACAAAGAGAGGAAAGAAGACTCACCTTCACAGATTATTCCCACTGCCTCTCTATCGCCCTGGCTGTTGGACAGCTCTTTCACAGTACACTCAGATATGTGTTTGACTCCTGCATTGCATGTTATCTTCTTTCGCAGGAATGGACTTGACCCCATGCTGAATTTTTCAGATTTTCTTGCATCTCCACATTTCAGTTGTTGGCAGACAACATTTGAATAGCTATCAACCCATTGCGCTTTATCAACATTTTGCCATTCGCCCTCAAAATGGATCTCCAACCTCCCAGCACATTTCCCGGGACCGTCCACCAATCTCGCGTTGACACTCCCTGTACAGATACAGCAAACCAAATGTGAAACATGGGCCACGTACTACATAAAAACCTTTCCCTGCATACATTTGGGTATATATGTAATTAAAAAATTTTAACCCTTAAACAGGCAACGTGCACCAGGAGATACAGACTCTTTAACCTGCGTGTTGTCCTCCCGGGTCAAATTGACCCCTTCTGTTTTGACTGTTCCTTCTTTCCTCCCTTACTTCCTTCCTTTTTTCCAACCCTTCCTTCCTTCCTTCCTTCCTCCCTCCCTCCTTTCTTTCCTTCTTCCTCCCTCCTTCCTTTCCTTCCTTCTTCCTCTCTTCCTTCCTTCCTCCTCCCTCCCTCCCTTCCTTCCTCCCTCCTTTCCTTCCTTCTTCCTCCCTCCTTCCTTTCCTTCCTTCTTCCTCCCTCCCTTCCTTCCCTTCCTCCCTCCTTTCCTTCCTAACTTCCTCCCTCCTTCCTTTCCTTCCTTCTTCCTCCCTTCCTTCCCTTCCTTCCCTTCCTTCCCTTCCTTCCCTTCCTTCCCTTCCTTCCTTCTTCCTCCCTTCCTTCCCTTCCTCCCTCCTTTCCTTCCTTCTTCCCTCCTTTCCTTCCTTCCTTCCTTCCTTCCTTACTTTTGGTGCAAATGACATAACTAGTAAGGATTTTTTACATCTAATTTTCCACTCCTGCCTGTTTAAGGGTTAAAAAAAATATTAATCAATGAAGTAATACATTCCCTGTCTTGGCCTGGTATTCCTTCTAAATTGCAAAAGCCATATTTCTTACTACAAATCGCAAGAAGATACAATCTATCATCACTGCCGTATCTCACCTTCACAGATCACGTAGGCGTGGGATTGACAAGTTTTGGGGTCTCGCTTGGCTTTACAGTGCCACAGTGAGGACTCCTTGCCTTTGCAGTCCACCTCGTCCATTATCCATCCCTGTGATGTCCTACTAGGTTTAAAGTCCTTGAAAAAAGAAGCATTTACAGTAATTTAGATATGATTAATTTTTGCAAGACTGTAAACTTTTATGGACACAAAAAGAACTGTAAAACAGCTGTTTCCAATCTTAATGTTCAGATACTTTAAGTCAAGTGTTTCCTAGCTGTAGCTTCACATTTAGCAGAAAAATATAAGATTGTTATTGATCTTCTTATTGAACGCAGCAAGAAAGTGATTGGATATATCTCTCAAAATGTCAAACTCAACAAGAAACAATGTGAAGAACATGATAACCAGTGTAGGGCAGTAACTAGTTGCATATAATGTCATTTAATTACAAAATAAATATAAGTGTAATTTTTACAGTTACTGCGAAAAAATGTGTCATTAAATTACAGTTAGTTATGAAAATGTTGATGATTACAAAGGAGGTTACATCTGGAGTCACACCTTTAAGATTTTGCTCAGGAGAGGGTTTTCTCATTTTTTAATATTTAACATGTTACTGAATACATTTATTACTGTTTTTAATTATTTGAAATCAATATTTTTCTTCAATTATGTAAATAAATCATGACGTGGGCTTATTTGGAGCACACATGGGCATACATGGCATCACAGTACCAGCTCATGCCAGACTTTTGACTTTTTTCATCAAAACATTTGTTAGAAAATTAGAAAAGTAATCAAATGTAATGTTACATTATTTTGATTAAGTCATTGAGATAGTTAAATTACTCTCTATTTTACTAAATTTAAAATAGGGTAACAAGTAACCTGTAACCTGTTACATTTGCAAATAACCTCAGGGATTACAGCAAAAAAAAAAATCTTCCGACTGAAATAACCCATATAATCTTTTATTTTATTATTCTAAACATGAAAAGAAAATCCTTTAAATTTTTGCTCATCCCTATTTGACCAGAAAAAAGAAAAAATGTATTTCAATTTGACATTTTATATTTTAAAACGTTTTTTGGGTGGATTAAATTAAATCATGCTTCTTTCAGTTTTCTACTCTGGTACATCTTATTGCACTTACAGTAACATAAAGAGTGTAGCTGTCACCTTCACCTCCAGTTTTCACCTGGTTCACTGATGCTCAGCTCCACCAGGTGAAACAGACGGCTCTTTAATACAGAGATCATCATCATAGCCATAAAGAAGATAACTCATTAAGACTTTGCTTTCTTACATTGAACCAACCAAAACTAGCTTAACGTTGCTGTTGTGTACTTTTAAACAGCACACAGGTGTTTGAGGTGTAGCTGCAGGGTTGGGTGGAGGTGTGTGGGGAAGCTAACAGCTAACACAACAGCGTCCTACAGCCGCTACCTCTGTAGCTGCTTACTGATGGAGCAACTCTCTCCTCCATTTAGTGTCTGGACCTTTTATACAGAACAGAGAGGAGGAATAAAGTAGCAGTATTCCTACATTGAACAGTGAGGAGGAATAAAGTAGTAGTATTCCTACATTGAACAGTGAGGAGGAATAAAGTAGTAGTATTCCTGCATTGAACAGAGAGGAGGAATAAAGTAGTAGTATTCCTGCATTGAACAGAGAGGAGGAATAAAGTAGTAGTATTCCTGCATTG
Organism: Scomber japonicus; assembly: GCF_027409825.1. Classification (NCBI taxonomy): domain Eukaryota; kingdom Metazoa; phylum Chordata; class Actinopteri; order Scombriformes; family Scombridae; genus Scomber; species Scomber japonicus. The sequence goes on along the minus strand of NC_070581.1, from coordinate 6,846,704 downwards.
AACAGAGAGGAGGAATAAAGTAGTAGTATTCCTGCATTGAACAGAGAGGAGGAATAAAGTAGTAGTATTCCTGCATTGAACAGAGAGGAGGAATAAAGTAGTAGTATTCCTACATTGAACAGAGAGGAGGAATAAAGTAGTAGTATTCCTACATTGAACAGAGAGGAGGAATAAAGGAGTAGTATTCCTACATTGAACACTCTCAGAGGAGAGCAGTGTGATGACAGCTAACAGCAGCAGAGGCTAACGTTAGCTGCTCCTCCATCTTGCGGCGGACACACACACAGTGGTGGAGAGTTGTGACAACTTAAAGTAGCTGTATGTAACAAATATATTCCAAGTAATCATAAAATTGCCCTAAATATCACCAGACATTAAGGAATCATGTTCATTTCAAACACTGATATCACTGAGAGTAGTAGTCCAGCCAGAATATTCACATTTGAAAAGCTCAGTTGCAGCCCTCAAGCAATGTTTTGGCCTGATGCACCACCCACCACCTAGCTACCAATCACCAAGTCAGTACTGATGCTCCACCCACCACCTAGCTACCAATCACCAAGTCAGTACTGATGCTCCACCCACCACCTAGCTACCAATCACAAAGTCAATAGTGTTTCAGCATCTAGGTTGCCAGTTGACAATGAGCTGCAGCTAGGAACACTGCAGATAATGTCTGATGTTACAAAACCAAAAAAACCTCATTATGACTCAAATACGTTGTGACAATTTGAGAAACAAAACAAGGGTATGTTTAGGAGACGCCTTTGAAACATGGAGACGGCTGGAGACAGTTACAGCGTCATACAGCACTCAGCTGCACCCGCTGATACGGAGGAGGATATGCAGGATCACATCCAACAACTAGCAACCCGTGTGAAGTAGACTCTGGCAGGGAGGGGGCGAGGAGTAACAGCTCTCTCCAGTGTTTTGAACGTGGGCTGCAGTACCATTTCTAAACACTTGGTGTCAGAGTTACATACTTCAACTTTAAGTCAGTCATGTAGATGCAGTAGGCTAATATTCTGCTTGCTTCCAACACCATTTTAAACAATGTATTGATATTTGGGAATTGACTCACGGGCTGCCCATGTCTGTTCTGTGTTTGTTGTGATAATAATATTGAGTATCATGTTAGATATATTATTTTATACCTCTGTAATTCTCATCAGATCTGCATTGATCTCATATCTGGCCTTTCGGCAGTCCAATTGACTGTAGTGATGGAGAACTTTAACTATTTGCTGCATTAGCTAACGGTGACTCTTTTACATTATGCTTTAGCATCTACCATCATCCTGCAATTGCCACGTGTACGCACAAGGGTCACTGTTTAGCAAAAACTACACAGGCTCACAAAAACAAGAGCAAAAAATAAAATAACACTCACCGTATTCACTAGTTTTCCGCATTTTAGCTCGCTGCAAACCTTTTCAGCATTCTTTGGGTTCCATTTGGTGCCACACACAGGGTGCTCTGTATCATTCACCTTCATATAAACGGAACCGTAACAGCTGGTACTGTTGTCCTTCAGAATGACTTTAACGTTGTCTGCGGCAAAAAAGAAAAAAAAGGGGGATAGTGTTTTTGATATCATGGTTTAGATCAGGGGTGTTTAACTTATTTACAGTCACATACAGCCAAACTTGATCTCAAGTGGGTCGGACTAGTAAAACCACCATCTGTTTCCAAAACAGATGACAAAAGAAAAATGAGTGTAATTTCAGCAACATTAGGTCTGAGCCTTTTGAAGACAATTCTGCACAGAAGCTGCTGATTGACACTTTGCACAATGTTCAATATATTAATGATTTAAATATGTATTTAATATGCATTCATTGGTTTGAAGAGAATTGTATTCTAGTCAGGGTGGAAAAATTTGACATGAGACACAGGTAAACTTGCTCCTGAAACCTGGCGTCATATTTGTTATCCAATCGGCCTGATAAGACCCCTTGGGAGGGCCGGTTCTGGCCCACGGGCTGTATGTTGAACACCCCTGGTTTAGATTTTTAAGCAACTTAAGATAGTGGGTGAAACAATATTGATATATATTTTTACATGTAGAGGAATAATCAAGACAAAGACAGAACATGAGGAAAATGTTACTTGAGGAAAAGACATGTTTAGATATTAATTAGTTGAATTACCTGAGCATGTCAGCTGTGTGTCATTGTTACTGCTATTGACACTGAGACCACCACAGTGCATCTTGTGGCACAACTCATCAGCAGTGTGTTTGAGGTCTGAGAGCTTTATGTCAGTCCAGTTCTCTCCATCTTCCTTTTGCAACCGCCCAGAACAAGCGTTTGTTGAGTTTCCACTGAGTTGCAGTCTCTTGTAACCTGTTTAAATGAACAGTTTCCTTAATTCACTGATATATTGCCACAGAAGAGAAAACTTCTGAGTGTGTGTGTGTGTGTGTGTGTGTGTGTGTGTGTGTGTGCGCGCGCGTGCGCGCGAGTTACCTGTGCATGTGACCGAAGCAGCTTTTTCGCATTTAGGTGCTTCCTGAGTTACACATTGCCAAAGATTTGTGAAATCCATCTTTTCGGGACAGTTGACTTTCATAATTGGTTGGTTCGAGGCCACCGAAGCCGAACTGGGATCTTCCAAGGAGTTACCACATCCGAGGCTTTCACAGATATGATCAGCTGCTTTCGTTGCTTTACATGAGAGGAATTTTAGAAGAAAACATTTTTTTCAAAAATCATTATCGTGCTAAACATGTCACATCACTGATACCAGCAGTGTTATTAAGACCGAAAGAAATGGTGAGATGAAACACATCAGGCTCATTCCTTCAAATTCATTACATAATCATATAATGAACAACAAAATATATCACAATAAAAAACACAAAATAAAGAACATTCAATGTGTTGTTGGAAAAGAACCCAAGAAGAGAGAGTGACTGAGCTGCTTCTGTAATCATCCTTAATGTAATCATGTTTCCAATGTAAGTGATGGGGACAAAAGTTTTTGTATTGTGCACAAATGTAAGTTTATTTCAATGTAATTTGAGACTTCAGCACACAAATGAAGTTTGCATTTAAGTCTGAAAGCTAAAGTCTTTTTGGCATTAACAAAGGTTAGGGTTAGTTAAGGTTAGTTAACTTTCAGGGCTGTAACTGTAACATTCAAGTATTTTTGCACAGAACCTTTGACCTGGACCTTTAACTGATTGAATATTGAGGATTGTTAAATATTGTCTGAGCGTTTCTATTTTAACGAGCACAGCTTCTCCAGCTAATACGGTAAAAGTGGAGTGGCCCTCGGAAACCCACAGACCAATGAGCATAGCTAATCTTCTCACGTGACGCTAATCAGCCATTCAAATACATTCGTACATGCGGAAAGACTCAACTGTCAGGGAGATACACACGGAGAAAAGAGGAGAGACATTTTACAAGTTATTAGATGTGAAATTAAGTTCACGGTTTAAGTTTAAGCTAAAGTCTGTAAAGTAAGAATAAATATGTGTTCTGAGTTTGACATACCACAGAAAAATGTGTTGTTAACCACCAAATTGCCAAACATATGAAATATATAAAATACTACTACTACTACAGTCTACAGTTAGCCGAGTTAGCCACTGAGCTAGCAGCTGAGCTAGCAGCAGAAAGTTCTCAGACGTAGCGTCCATGTTTCTGGTAGAGGTGGTGACTTTGATTGACAGGTGACACTTGGTAGGGGGCGGGGTTTCAGCAGACTCAGCGGGTACTTTACAGTCTAACACAGTATTGGGTGATAATTTACACCTTAACCAAAACTAAATAGAAGAAAAAGAAAAAAGCAATCCAATTGTGCCTTTTTTTACTCCACCCACACCCCTCTTCTGTAACACAAGCTTCCTCTTAAAACAATATCTCAAGCTAAAGCTGAGATAACTTTTGAGACCATTTTTTATGTCGCTCTAGAGTCATAGAAGATATGATATAACAGCTTACTGTAAAAGTAATCAGGACTGCATATGTAGAATCCAACTGAATAAGCAAATGCTGCTGCTTGCTACACTGCTTGTATATAGGAAGAATCATATCACAGTCATCACACTTTGCGTTCCTTTTTGTCCTTTGTACAAAATGTCCCAAAATTACTCAATTCAGACATCACAGAACATTTGAGTGATGTTCTTACCAAATTTGTCAAAACACAAGTAACCTGAAGTTGTTTTCCCGCCATCTGTTGAGTATCGGACAGGTCCTGCACATTCATCTCCTTCAAGATCGATTTTGATATTGTCTAGAAGAGCAAAAAAAAGAAGCAAAAATAGTCATAACATTTTCTACACTGGTTTTTACAGAATTTTTGGCTTTTTATTTATTTAACCAGGTTAGTTCCATTGAGATCAATAATCTCTTTTACAAGGGAGACCTGGCCAATACAGCAGCAACACAGTTACAGTAAAAGAATCAGATAACACATTTTAGCTACATTAAAACTTACTTACAGCCTGGATTCCAGAGTTTTCACTAGAGCTTTAAATTCAGTCAAGTGTACGAGGTTTTGAAGATTAAACTCTGATTGTCAATTATTTCAAGCGATACTGTACATGCCGAAAACAAAAGCTTTCTTTCCATATTCAGTTCTTACTTTTGGAACAACCAATTGAAAAATGTCCATAGAGCGAAGATAGTGACCTTTTAAAGGCGCACATCTCAACAATGCATAACAATACAAAGAATGTATCTTAACAAATATAAAAAGTAAAAGTTCAGCCTTACAAGAACATTTCACCTTCTTCACAGTAGGCTTTAGGTAGACGCTGGTGCCCCAACCTGGAAATGTACAGTTCCACAGCTGATCCTCTGCTCCAGTGCAATTCACTTCATTGAGCCAGGTTGTGCCGTCAATGTCTCGACTCACATCTTCTATTGAGTTGAGCTCCCCGCATTGAGCGGTCTTGCACACCACTTTTTCAGTGTTACTGTTCTGGACACTGTCGCCAAGGTAGCCCCAAGCGTTGTCATTGTAGATTTTAGGGTAGCCTTCACACGGGCCGTCTCCATCCTTAAGATACAGTCTTTGGCTTGTAACTGGTTACAGAGAGAATAAGAAGCATGTAGATGTAGTGAGGGATATATTTCTGTTTTGTAGTTGTTTTTTTATAATCATTTTGTTAATTGTGAGGTTGCTGTCTTTTTTCTTCTTTTTTTTATTTTACACACATTTACTTGCATTTGTACCCCCAGGCGTCCCTAGGTGCCCTCATGTCCCCCTTATAACTTCAAAAAAAAAAAAATCTGATTGGATAATGCATTTAAAAAAAAAAAAAAATTAAACACTGCTGTCGTAAAACAAACCTTGTGGAGTTACAAACCTTGTAACTCCACATTTTGTCATGGACATAGTAGGTGTCTGACAGTGACCATAATTATCAACGTCAAGAGAATGGGTCTTTTATTTTTATAGAACCCAGCAAAAAAAGAAAAAAAGAGAACAATCATTTACAAAATCTTAAAAATATTTTTTTTCATATAAAATAAAAAAATATGCAATATAGAAGTAATATGAGAAAAAAGGGTAATGGTTTAATTTCAAATAATTTCCCTGCATTTCTCATGGATAGAAATATGTCTTTTCGTACTAATTTCACAAAAAATATTCGTTTATGAACCTGGATGGAAAATTTTATACATTTTGCAACTACTCTTTATTTTTCTATGAAATGCTGCAAATTTAAATATGCTTTGAATATTACAGATTCTTAAAATAAGCATTACCAAAAAAAAAAGAAAAACATCCAACCAGAATTGATTTTTTATAAAAAATATCCGCCAACTAATGATAATCTTTCATTCACATTCACTGCAATATATCAAGATCTCTTTAAAATGTATTCAAATATCACCAAAATTGCTTAGGACCAACTTTTAAGCATTTATTTATTTAGTAATTGAAAATTTGTGCCGACCAACATAAGTGTCTTATCCGTGCAACGGTTGGTATGACTTTAAGTTCAATTCATCACTGTTCTCTTGAAAATGAACATTTGGTAAAAGTTTTTAATGAATATGTGTATTTATATGAAAGAAATATATACATGTATTTTTTAAAATATAAAAATGTTACAAAAAATCATGAAATTGCACAATTTTTTCCCCTCAAGGTGAGAAATTTAAACCAACATATATTTTCCACAGCTGAAGGTATAAGCATGATATTTTCAGATTAGCTTCTTCTTGATTTTGTATCAATTTATTACCCTTTTCTATTTTATTTTTTAATTAGCATGAAAATGCTTCAAATTTAGCAGAATAATCTATTGTTATCCAAACTGACACAGATTTAACAGAGAAATCATGTATATGATCGTGGCAGAGCGGTTCATATTAAACTTATTTTGAAAACCCTGAACATTAGGATAGTTCATATAGTTCATATACTTTACATACCCTTCATATTCTGACTCATAATTAGTCTTTACATCATCCCCCATCAGTTATTAATACATGTTTGATTAATATTATGGAATTTTATATTTTATGATCCAAGATCCAACATTTTATAGAATATGTTTGAATGCTGATTTTTTTTTTTAAATAAACAAAGGTGCATTAAATTTACATTTCCTGTATACTGTGGGTTACCTTAGGAAAAGTACTGCTAAAATAAATGTTATTACTCTTAAATGTAAAATAGGTCAAATTTGACCCTGAACAGTATGAAAGGGTTACATTTATTTTGAAAAACCCTTAACATGAGGATATCGTGGCACAGCAGATCATATTAAACTTATTTTGAAAAACCCTTAACATGAGGATATCATGGCGCAGCAGTTCATATTTAACTTATTTTGAAAAACCCTTAACATGAGGATATCATGGCACCGCAGTTCATATTAAACTTATTTTGAAAAACCCTTAATATGAGGATATCGTGGCACCGCAGTTCATATTAAACTTATTTTGAAAAACCCTTAACATGAGGATATCGTGGCACCGCAGTTCATATTTAACTTATTTTGAAAAACCCTTAACATGAGGATATCGTGGCACCGCAGTTCATATTAAACTTATTTTGAAAAACCCTTAACATGAGGATATCGTGGCACAGCAGTTCATATTAAACTTATTTTGAAAATCTCGAAATTAAATTGTTTTGCATTGCGCTCTTTATACATGAACAAATGATTTTAAAAAATCATTTTGATCAACAACCCAACACACACACACACACACATACACACACAGAGAGAGAGAGAGAGAGTAAAAAGTTGAAAGGGATGAGTTGTAACTTGCCTTCTATGATCACCTGCTCAAAGAGAGCTGCGTAGAGGAGAAGGAGGAACCACATCGTCACCACAGCTCATGTCTACAGAGTGAGACAGATGAATGATCTGCTCAGCCTTTTATTGCTGAGGATGTGCCCACCAAAAATAGACATGAGCTGTAACATGTATGTGGTGTGAAGTTAGACACACACAAAGAAAAATATAGGGAGGATCCTGAGTGGGGAAAAAACATATTTAAAAGAGCATTTGATTATGTATATATTTATTAATTAATTAATTTATTATTTTCACCCAAATTACCTGACACACATACATGATATAAGACATGTCTATATTATATATTATTGTTATTTTTTATTTGTTTATTTGCTTTCATGAAAAGTGCTCTATTAATAAAGTTTATTCTGATATTAATAAATATATATAACATATTAATTAATAAATCAATGGTTGAAGGCTATAAAAATTGACAGCTTAGACAAATGTGTAGAAAAGCACTGATCATGGGATTGGTCATTTGATGGCAGTCAATAAATGGAATATATATCTGATACACATGATGCATCTTTAAAGTTGTTGTTGCTTTGTTTTACTCTTTGAATATGTTGTAAGGACAGTGCATGCTTACATGGATCTGTGATGCAATGCACAAAGTGTGATGTCTTAAATGTATTCCTTTTTATTTGAAATGCTTTTGATTGGAATGTCTGTTTCCTTTAAGACAACGGCAACACAGCTACATATTCATTCTGTAATGAATGATCTTTTTATGATTTTATTTTTTATTTTTATGATAGTACGTTGCTTTTTTTAATGAATGTACAATTGATAATACTAGTTAATGTTAGTCATTAATTAATGTGGAACTTAAAATGAAACGAAAATATTTACATTTAAACATCCACTACATTATTTACATGTTTATGACTCAGACATATTTACAACAATTAAACTGTTGGCATTATTATTGTAAAACCATTGTACACATATTTAATTTTTTTTTTTAAAATACCTCAATAATTGTCATTCTACATAGCACTCAGCACACACAGCATTCCAATATAGCAGTGGTAAAACTGAAGCGACCGTGTTAAAAGCGATGCCACTGATCTACGATGTGATAACGCCTTTCATTCATTTAAGTATCGACCTTTTACAGTAATCATGAGATCTCAGAACAATGTGATCTCCACGAAAACTTCTTAACCTCCTTAAATACAAAGATTTAGCACTGAGGAGCGACACACTCGGCAGTCATCAAGGGAGCAAAATGTCATCTCACATCAGAGAAATGTCAAGCTAATAATATTCTTTCTATCATTTTACTGAGGAGGAAAAACACTACCAACCGCCTGCTATCTATCAAAAGGCATCTAATACTATAAAAAAAGGCTATGATTCTAAATATATATGAATATATATATATATGTATATATATATCTGGCTACTATACTACACTAATCACAGTTACCTTAAATCTACTTTGACGTTACTTAAGATTCATAAATGTTAAAATATAATGTTGTAAAACATATGGCTTGAGTTGTATATTTCTTTACAGACTAAATCAGATATAACTCATTTTGGGACCAAATATGATTTTACTGCATTCAGCCTGTCACCAAATCCGCCTTCTTCCACCTAAGGAACTTTTCCAGACTCCGTCCTTCACCCCTGACTCAGTTGCTGAGACTCTCATACATGCATTCATCACCTCACGTCTGGACTATTGTAATGCCATCTTGTATGAGGTCCCCAATAAAACACTGGACAGGCTCCAACATGTCCAAAACTCAGCTGCCAGGGTTCTCACTCGAACCAAACCCTGGCAGCTCACCACTTAAACTTCTCCTCACCTATAAATCTCTTCATGCCGTTGCACCCCAGTACTTAACAGACCTCCTCCATGTTTACCACCCTTCACGGGACCTGTGCTCTGCTGACTTGGGCCTCCTGTCCATCCCCCGCACCAGAAGGCAAACCTTTGGGAGCAGGGCCTTCAGTGTGGTAGCTCCTACACTGTGGAACTCGCTCCCTCAGGACATTCACCAAGCACCAACTCTTTTAAATCATTGTTTAAAAGGCACTTGTTCCTGCAGGCTGTTATGGCTAAATGTGTGTTTTTGTCTGTGTTATTGTTATTGTGAAGGGATCTTGGGTTTCATGAAAGGCGCTATATAAAATAAAGTTATTATTATTAGAATATTGTAGACTACTTATATATGTATATGTATATGTATATATATATATAGGCCTTTTCTAGTCTTTTTGAGCAGTCAAAGCTCTTTTACACTACATGTCACATTCATACACTGATGGCAGGAGCTACCATGCAGGGGCCACCCTGCTCATCAGGAGGAAACTAACATTCACTCACACATTCATACACATCTGGAGCAATGTTAAGGTTAAGGTTATGGTTAGGGTTAGAACACATGTAGAGCGGAGGAGCTGGGAATCAAACCACCGATCTTCCGATTGATGGATGACTGCTCTACCTTCAGAGCCACAGCCGCCCCAGTGTATATGGGCACAGCACAACTTATGGGCAGTTTAAAAAATAATAATATTAATTTTAAGGTTCAACAAACCTTTTGGGACTAAAAGAATAATCCCTCAGCTAAAATGTCATTGAACCCTAAGAATGTTTAATTGTGCAGGACCAAAAAGGTCATTAAAATACCTTGCTAATGTTTCCACCATGGAACAAAATTCATTTCTGGAAAAAATGATGAATGTTAACTTCATGATGTATGGGGTCAGATCTGACATGTAAATGCTGTCTGGATGTGGACTGTGGTTCCAGGTGCAAACTGAAAAATATGACAGAGCTGCAGGCGGCTGTGGCTTTGTGGCTTCAGACTTTCCAGAGCTGTTGCACACCAGTAAGTAAAAAAAAACAACTAACTCCACATGGCTACAGGGCAGCATTTTCATTGCTTAGCTCTTTATTTGCAGGCGTGCACAGTGTTGGAGGATGTGTTAAGATTCTTAACTTCAGTAAAAGTCTTTAAAAATACCCTGTTATATGCAAACATGTTAACTTAAGTAGAAGTATCTAAATATTACTAACAAGAGTATCAGTTATATGTGTTATAGTGTTATATCATTACATATTTTATCATCATCATTGATAATGTATAGCATAAAACTGTTCTTATTGGTCAAGCTGGAACAAACATTTTTTATATCATCATCATATATTTAACTTTTTTTCAGTCATAGCTGTTGAATAAATGGAGTAGAGTAAAAAGTACAAATACCTTTAGTGTTTGGATTTAAGTACAGTAATTGTCTTCTCTCTATTGGCAGGTATTCAATCATCTCTTCCATTTATTTCCTTTACAAACAGTAAAATACTGTTAACAACCTGAGTTGAAGTGAGGCGTACATGTGTTAATAGAGGCTTTTTTCCATTGCAACCTTTTACCTTATCTGCAAGTTTAGATAACACAGCATCACACAGCATCAGTGCTAATGTAATACTTGTAAACACTTTGTGCCCTTTGGCTTGAATGTATGAGACTGTGGTTTTTAATTTTATATTGTGATAATTCTTCAATAAATACATTATATAAATACATTATTTTATTAATATTTTTGTATTTAAAAAAAAAAAAGGTTACAACATTTTTCCTAAAAATGTTTTTTTTTTTGTTTTGTTTTTTACATGTGAACCACACATCCAGTAGTTAAAAATAAGAGAAGCTTATAGAAGTCAGGTTTGAGCTTTCTTTATGGACCAGGGTCACGATCTTACAATGAAACCTACATCGACATTGTTATGTTGCTATCGAATTCTCCTTTGACTTTCATGTGGGCATTATTTTTGATTTAAATTGTGGCAATGTGTTTTTTTGAATTTTAGGATTGTACTTTTTAAGTTTTTATACTGAATGTTTTGTGCATCTTTATGTTTCTTTATTGTGTTGTCACCTTAACCTCTAACTCTAACGTGTCTATATAATCCATTCATAAATCATATATCATAAAAGGTTTGAAATTACAGAAACACTTAGAAATGTAATTTTTATAAAATTCTAACATTTTTGTAAGTTTAGAAAAAGTGTTTAAATATTGTGATAAAAAAAACCAATGCAATAAAACACATCACATCACCACATTGCTTATTCAGTTTGAATGTTAATGTATTGAGCTTGTATTTATGGTTTGGATTATTTGCAGCTTGTTCATAAATGTTCATTTTATAGGTTAAAAAAGAACGTTTCATTGTTTTATTGCTTTTCACATGAAATCATATTTGACATGCACAGGATGGGGGAGAATAAACAAAAGGTGTCATATATGGAGAATCTATCTATCTATCCATCTATGCATAAAGGTACATTGCGTACATACTGTATTACTTGTAGCCCCTTTTCATTCATGTCAGGCAGATACAATAACTGACATATTCCACTGTCTCTATAAATAAACGTTGCTGTCTTGTTCAAATATTCACGATCCAAACAAGAACACAATTATTTTAACTGATGTGAAAAATGTTCAATTTCCCACCGTCTAACAGCCCAGTATTACGGCAGAACATTGTGAATGTTTGATCTCACAGGCAACGTGTGTGACTCATTTTAGGGGGTAGGGGTGGGGGTAGGGGGGGTTAGTTTTGACCACGCGGTTTAGTTTTTTATCAGAGAAGCGATCACAGATTGAGTATAACTGACTCCAGCATGGGCTTGTGAGAGGAGCTTGTTTAGCAGAAATAAAGCCACAAACTTCTGGGTTATGTTATTTTGAAAGCACATCTTCTATCTAAACAGGAAACAGTGATCTCACATTTGCTTCTGCCTCTCAGGAAACATGAAAGTATCGACTCCTACTTCTGTTATAGTTGATTTGAAGGGTGAAAAATAGCAGTGTGCACGTACAATGTGGCTTTCATTTATTTCAAATGTTTACAGTTAATCAAAAAGCCTCCGAAACAGAATCAGTCATAGGTCACGTATTCCATCTGTGATTGGCTACCTGTAAAATTCAGATTTTTTTTCTTTCCAGATCCTGGAAAGAAAAAAAATGAAAGAAAAAAAAATTAAGAAAAAAAAACAAAACAAAACAACAAATCTAAAATAAAATGAAAAAAAGAAAGAAAGAAAAAAAAGAAAAAAAACGATCCTGGTGATTACACACTAAACACTCAATGATCTTACCCATAACTACATTTCTGACCTCCTCATCCCTTATTCCACTTCTCCACCACTTCAATTTTCATATCTTGACCTTTCGTCCCCCCCTCCACCCAACTCTGTGGATTCATCTTCCACAAGTTATTAGATCTGCTGAATCTTTGGACTGTAGTAAATGGTGCCTTTATATCAGAAAGCCTTTATACAGACCACCCTTCCTGTTCACATGTATCAGTTCTGCTCAGTTTAGTCTTTCTCTCTCTGTTACATTTAGTAGTGTCAATTAAACTATGTTGTTCATGTATTTGTTGTAATTATGTGTCTCTGTGTGTGTGTGTGTGTGTGTGTGTGTGTGTTTAAGCACTTTGCAAAGGCCTATTTTAAAAAGTGCCATATGAATAAAGTTTTATTGACATAGGGAATTAGTGAATGTATACACTTTAATCAAACTGAATTAAATGTTAACTCTTATTTTAAAATAAAATGTAACACATGGCTCATAAAGGACAAAAATAAGCCGTGAGTGTCAAGACTGCTATAAAAATATCATAAATGAATATTATTTTCTACTTACATTAATTAGTTTTTTAAACCAACATCAGTCCTGACAATAAATATCAAACATTCATTTATTTTCCGGGTTTTAACCCTTTAAATGCCAGTTTGGTTACGTAATACTAGTGTTTTTATAAATGCTCAAAGCTCAATAACCGACTGTTATGCAGTAAATGTACTGCACTGTTTGAAGTGTTATATATTATATAGGGCTGTCAGCGTTAATGCGTTAATTGCGATTAGATTAATGCAATTCATAACGCGTTATTTTTTTTAATCGCATTTTAATTTTGCAAACCTTTTTGTCCCTTCTACTCACCCGTAGATGGCTCCTCTAGCTGTAGCGCTATGCTTTGAAGTGGCCTCCTGCAGTAAACCTACCGATTCCCAGTTAAGACACTCTGGTAAGAAATGCTTTACATTATGGGCTTAAAACTGCCTTCAAATGTAAAATAACAGGATTTTAAACATGCAATTCAAAATGTGATTAATACGAGATTAACTATGGAAATTCTGCGATTAATCGCGATTTAAAAATTGTCGGTTGATAGCCCTTATATTATATTCTATTGAGTTTAATGACCTGTACATGCAAGTGTACATTTATTTTTCAATACACAAATACATTACACACTCTGACTCACCCATACCAACACATCCAGGTCATTTTAGGTTGCAATCAAGTTTTTCACCGGTCTGCTGTGCCTCATAATACAGGAGGAGGGAACACTGCCATGTATTCTCCCATAGGCGAAATACAGCTAAATGATGTTATCTGATGGGGGGGGGGGGGGGGGTTGGTTAGGACCCAGAACTACAATTTTGAAGCCATGAAAAAAATGTAGTTTAAATTGGTTTTAAAGGGGACATTGTTATCCCTAAGAATGTTGGTGTAACATTTTATTATAGGCCTTTTATAAGTGATTTGGTTGAAATTTTAAAAAAAAATTAAAAATCCTTGGAAAAATGTATATCACATGCATAAACACAGCACAAAATGATCAAGAAAATAAAAATGAAAAGCCAAAACTGTCCTTTGTGAGGCATAAAGGTTAAAAGGCGCTCTCACCAGCAGCCATCCGTGTGCTCAGGGTCTCACAGCGTGACTAGAATAAATAACCCTCAGTGGTCCCACACATTCACACTGTGACATTTACACCAGCCCCAGCACACAACCACACACTGCACTAGGACAAAAAAAAGAGGGCTCCATGAACATTTTGTGCATGAACTAAAGGGACTGCTTTAAAAATAAAACATCATTGACAGCGTATCCACTCCCACAGACTGATGATGTTCATTCATGTTAAAAATTACCTCCACCCCAAAAGCAAATTAAATTGTTGTGTTCTCATCTCGCTGCCAACAGAGATGATTTGCCAGCTGGATGATTGACAAGCCAGACATTTTGAGCATCATTAGGCTTTAAATGATAGTTAATGCAGAGCATCATGCAGTTGAAAATTGTCAGTAACTATTTATCCATTGATATAGTACGGCTTTGATTTCAAAAGGTACAGCTTACAATTTTATTTTTTTGTCAATAAATCTTATGACAAGACCAAAATCTAACTAATACATCATTTGTGTTTGTGTGTGTGTGTGTGTGGGGGGGGGGGGGGGGGGGCAGGCGGGTCCATGCGTCATATAGTTATCGGTCTGTGTCATATGCTCCAAACTATTGAACACACACACACACACACACCATGCCGTGACCATAAATAACCTAATAAACCCTAACCCTAAAAACTTTTATATTCATAATATATATATATATATATATTCATAATATATATATATATATATATATATATTATATTTCCTGCACGAGCCCTTAGGTGTTCAATACTTCAAATACTACTAAATATATAGATTTGTTCATATAAGCCTCTAAACTATGGAACAGTCTAACATCAGATGTTCAACAGGCAACCTCAGTTGTGTGCCTAAAAAATACACATTTGAACTTTTAAAGCTTTTAATTAATAAATCACTTTTAATCGCCTTTTTTTGACTTCCTGTATTTCATTAGTGTATTATTGTTTGATATGAATTGTACTTTATAAATAGATTTTGACTGAATGATTTTTTTATTGATTGAAATACTCAAAAGTGTAAAATCGTCCCAGACAAAAGTATGTATTTCCATTTGAATAGTATTTACTAAACATTATGTCATCCAGCTGTTACAGGAAATGATTTAACCTTTATATAAAAAAGTACGTAGGAGGAGAGAAGTCAGAGTATCAAGAGATGGATGAACACATTGTTCATTTTGGTCTTTTCGAGGGATTCCTTGATTATTGTCAGAAAAGAAAAGAAAAGAATATATTAAAGAGACTTACCTTTATTGATTTCAGTATTTATTTGTACTGTACTGTAAAAAACACAAACACTGTACTGTACAATAAAAATCCTACAATTGGTTAATATTGTTTTTTATTTTATTATTCCTTTGATTCAGAGACTACACGCTGCATTTCTCCAGTTCCCTCTGTACACATGTATATATGTATGTATGTATGTATGTATGTACTGCATGTATGTATGTATGTATGTATGTATGTATGTACTGCATGTATGTATGTATGTATGTATGTATGTATGTATGTATGTATGAATGTATGAATGTATGTATGCATGCATGTATTTATGTATGTATGTATGTATGTATGTATGTATGCATGCATGTATGTGTCTCTATATATATGTATGTATGTATATATGTATGTATGAATGAATGTATGCATGTATGTGCATGTGTATGTATGTATGTATGTATCTATATATGTGCATGTGTATGTATGTATGTATGTATGTATGTATGTATGTGTGTGTGTATATATGTATGTATGTATGTGTGTGTGTATATATGTATATATGTATGTATGTGTGTATGTATGTGTGTGTGTATATATGTATGTATGTATGTATGTGTGTGTGTATATATGTATGTATGTATGTATGTGTGTGTGTATATATGTGCATGTGTATGTATGTATGTATGTATGTATGTGTGTGTGTATATATGTATGTATGT